>NW_010193899.1:8302-16951 GCF_000695765.1 Mesitornis unicolor | reverse complement strand
CCCCCTGCGCGCGCAGCCGCCGCTGAACAGCTCCACGGTGGAGGGCGGCGCCGTGGTGCGGGACATCCCCGCTCGGCCAGGCCGCCGCGCCCTCCTCTGGCATCGCCTTTGGGCGGGAGATGCCCCGCGGACACCATGAGCCTTGCCTGGGGTCTAACCGGCGTCCCCCGTAGGAGAGAGCCCCGGTCCTGGCTCCTGGTGGCCACCAATGCCTCGCGTGGGTGGGTGTACCCTCAAATGCCACACCAAGCGCGAGGACATGAAAACGGCGCCAAGAAGAAGCGTCCAGGTTTCACATCTGTGGGTGGAGGGAGATGGCATGCATCTTCCCTCAGCCCATCTTGGGGACCAAGGCTGGTCCCCTTCACATTGGGTGTTGGAAGCGAAGGGGCTTGTTTATTCAGTTTTAGTTGTATAAAGGGGTGGGTAACTTGTGTTCCTCCGTTATGCATGGGGTATGTCTAGAAAGTCAAGCAGGTAATTTAAAACGTGGCTGCTACCGCATTAACCACTGAAACCGTTGGATAAGGAGTCCACCAAACTTTGCAAAGCTGAGGGGATGACCTCATGATTGAGGACTTCTCTGCTGGCCACATGTGAAGCATCATGACAGGCTCTTGCCCCTCCAGCGGCTGAACTCCCCTGTCTTCAAGGAGGGGAACATTTCATTTCACCAATGTTTCACCTCAGACCAGATACTTAGTGTGGAGAAGTGGCTGACAAGTATGTTTGATGGAAAGGTTAAAAGGAAGCTGGGGAGGAGGTAAGAAAGGCAAGGATGAGCCAGTAGACAGAACAAAGAGCATTAAAAACTAGAGCATTTCAGCGTAAAAGAAGGAAGCAGCAAGTATGTCAGGTTGGTATAGCTGTATGGAACTTGGAGAAGGCACAGAAAATATAGAAATCTATAAAAGAGCTTTGTCCCTAAGTCCAAAAGGTTCATTTCACAGGTTTTAATGCTTTTTGCCAGCAGAACTAATTACCTGGAAGTGCCCTGTCAGCATGTCGTCCATAGCACTGCAAGACTTGGTGATCGGAGTTGGGTTCCTCACGACATTTGCTTTTCTTCCTATTTCTCTTCAGAAGCCTAACTCATTAACATGGACCAAGCCAGTCTAGCACATCTGCAGAATCAACTGCCACAAAAACCACAGGGCTGACACTCACTCCAAATTTCAGTTAGTACTACATGCCATGCACTCCTACAAGGTCAGAATCAAGACAGTCAAATATCACACCACTTATTAGATCAGTAGATCTAATTTAGTGATCTGGCAAAAGAAAAACAAAAAGGCAGACGGAGTCTGCATACATAGAAGGAAAAGTCCTGGAACCAAATGCAGCAAAAATAATTTCCTCTCACCCCCACAAGCAGCACGTGTGTTCAGAAATTACAGATAAGCTTTGGACATTGTTGCTGGCAAACTTAATTGCAGACCAGAAGTTGCAACTTTGTTACATAACCAAAAGAGAAAATACTTTTCTGTTCCCAGTCTAAATCTTGGTGAATGTGAAATATTGTGGCACCTGCACCTTTTGGGGGTTTATCAGTAACCTGAGTAGGGACCAATTTAGGTGTCATTATTTAGACTTAATGTTTTTGATCAAAAAGCAGGGCTGATCATTAGCAACATGGAGACCTTCATACTCTAACATCTTCCATTAAGTATTTTAAGCAAGAACTTTGTCTTCCTCTGCTGTCATCAGAATTACAGTTCAATGTGGTTTGGAATAGAAAAAAGGCTGGATAGCTCCTGCTTAAAATGCCTAACTGAAAGGTGGTTTGAAGCACAGAAAAGCTGAGGAGTTTATACCAGTTTAATTGTAACGACTTCAGTTGAACATCACAACCCAAATTCCTTGCTCTGGAGTTACATCAAGGATGAACTGCTTCACAGGCAGCTTGCTGCTTAGAATTGGGAAGATAGCCCATGAAAAGAGCAGGTGCAATTTTAAAGGGGGTTTAAATTATATCCTATAACACACCACTTACATTACCCATATTATGCTCACTTAGATGACTAAGTCTATCCTCTAATTACACTGGAGATGATTATGGTTGAGTATAATCTACCTAAGAATTATTAGTCTGTCTACAGAATGATTACATACAGGCGACACAGAAATCTCTGATGCTTCCTTTCTGTGTGAGCTGTCATAAACTGCACAGAGCAGTGAGGACAAGTGGTTAGAGCATGGTCCGGGGAATCAAGAGAGCCTGGGGTGGATGTCGTTCTGCCATAAGCTTGCTGCTTGGAGTTGGATAAATCTTGTAACCTCACAGCAATTAGATTACCTCATACATGAAATGAGGAGAGCATTTACTCACAGCTGCATCTTTTGAAATCTTTGAATGGAGGTTGCTGTGCAAACAGAAAATACAAAATTGTAATTAGCACAAAGCCACAATGCTTATCTATTGATTATTTACTCCTTGTCCTTAATAACATAACAGCAGAATTAATGGATATTTTTAAATGTTTTTTTTCTCCTGTAAAAGATGAGCTTCCAATGGGATGCAACATCAAAGAAGGAGAGTGGGAAGGACACATCTTTAGAAGAGAGGATTTGAAAGAACCTTTGTTCATGTTTTAGCTGTGAAAGGAAGAAACCTAAAGGCAAATACAGCAACATACAGCATAAGTTACAGTTTATTTTTGTTCTTCTTTAAACACCTCCTTAGTTGGAGATCAAAGCCTATTCAGCAGAACTAGTGCCCAAAAATCCTCAAGACACTGCAGCACTAATCTTTGATTTATCATTTCCAAAATACTTTCCTCTGCAAGTTCAAGACAGCAGCCACGCAGACACAACGACCGATGGCATTAGTTTTCTCAGCAAACAGTGTTTAGAAGGAGAGAAGTATGGCTTAACACAGACAGTAAAAAAGACCATCTTTGTTTTGAAATTATATTTAAAAAATGTACTCTGATAGATTTTGGTGAAAGGGTAGTTCAGCCAAGAAAGCCGTTTTGTTGGTCTTATTTCAATCCAACATCTTACTCTTGTTCTCTCTGGTGGAGCACCGATTTGGAGTACCTAAAAATCGGATGAAACAAGATTGGACAGAACAAATGTACCTGGTTGCTGCTAAGTCAGAATTCTAAGCCTCTACCCATAAAGGCATTGCATTAAATTTAAATTTGATTCCTCTTATAGTGAGTTATAGGAACAGAAAAAAACAGCTCATTACATACAGAAGAGTTAGTAACATTGAAAAACTCTGTGAAACCCTAAGGTGACAGTTACACCATAGGCCAGTAAATTCAACTGATGTCGTAGAACAAATCTAAAGAGCAAAAAGCATCAATGGCACTTGGGTGTTTTGGGGTTTTTATATGCTCAGGATACCAGAGCAGAGATTTGAGAGTACTTCTCCCACACTAGAGGTAGCTTTACCCATAACAAAGAAGGAGGGTAGCAGGTGCCATATTCTGATATGAAGATGTCGCCTGCTGGACTCAGTGAATATTCAAAACAAAAAATATAGGAGAAATCCTGGCTGCAGCCCCTTTATCCAGTTACGCCATCGAAGAAAAAGCCATGGAGATGGCTGCAGCTGTACATTGCAGGCACAAAGGCAGGCTCAGATGCTGAGCTCTTACTCATGCACCACAGAAGGGGATTCATTTCTCCATTGCACAAGTGACATAGCACAACTGCTTCGTCAGCATCACAGAGACAGAAGACAGAGTGTGACAGGGACCCCAGGCATGCTGCAGTTACCCTCAGTGTCTGGAAACCTCTGCACTGAACCACACAACTGAGCTGCTCCATTGCCCATCCAAAAAGTTTGCCTTTTTCCTGGAGTAATGGTTGAATTTATCAAAAAAGTATCAGCCTGTTGCTTTGTTATCATAAAGTTCATAATTTTCCTTGTTTTAATGTACAGTGACCTGTGACAGCATACTTACTTTCATAGTTCTAAAAGGTATCATGAGACACATTTACTACTATTGGCTTATAAAGCCTGTGAGCCTGGAGCTTTTTCAGTGTGTTAGCACCTGTAACAATGAGGCTGAAACACTTGGCAATAGCTTCAGACTTGTAATAATAAATAGTCAAGGTGGGTGGAAGAAGGAAATCTGTCATCCTAAGAAGATAAGCCAGTAATGACAACAAAGCAGCAGAAAATACAGAGACAACAGCTTCACTTTCCTTTGCAATGATCCTGTTTAATCTTCATGTATGCTTCTGTTGTGATGATGCTGCCTGTACAGAGATGCTGGTAGCAGACTGATGAACTGGAAAAGGCACCTCACATCCCTCGGCAAGAAATGTGCTATGGTAACTCTGTGCTATATAGTTACCCTGTTAAAATTATATTAAAATTCAAGCATAGAGATTTTTCCCAGCTTAGCATTATTCATAAAATTGCAACAGCTTGAACATAAATCCGTAAGATAAAAACAGTTCTGGTGTTATGCAGAGGATACAGGAGTTCATTAAAGTGACTGCGTGCCTGAAGCAGCTTTAGATTTTGTATTAGTGTGTCCTGTCTGAATAATCTATGTGTAAATTGCTGCAAATTAAATCACAGCACTTAGGAAAAAGATCAGACAGGAATACAAGGGACTGAAAATGCCACTACATGATTTAACAGCCATCTGGTGCAATGCAAATAGACTTGTTCAGGGGAGGTTACACTCTTCTGATGAGTTACCACAGCAACAGGTCTGCTGAGTATGCTTTAAAAATTCTGCATGTGTCAGCAACCTTTTTTCTCCTCCCAGACACAACGCGCACTGGGGGCTGTGAGCAGTGGCATGTCCTTCCTAGGCTACAGATGTTTTTGCTGCAGCACTTTCCATTATTCCTCTTTTCAGGAGACTTAAAACTTTTTTTTTTTTTAAATATGACTTTAAGGAGTCCTGATCCCAAAAAACCCCCTTGATGATTACATAATTTTCCTTATTCATGGAGGTGGTAGATAGCTGCAAGTGCAAAGGGACCTCTGATAACAGGAATACTTCAAACTAAAATAAACCAAAGAAGTCCTACTGGCTCCTATACTTCTAAAATGATGGGGAAAATATATTTTTAAAAATGTCCACAGCTTAGTATCTTTCTCATAAAAAGAGCCTATATTTTCATAAATGGCCTTGTCCACAATGTACAACTAGAAAACGGTAGTTAAAGGCAGATAGGAAAAATAACAAAGCTCAAACTCTACTGCACATTTCATGCTGGTTGCATGTCATTCCTCACGTACATTTTAATAATAAAGAAATGTCAGCAATAAATTACCCAGGAGTTTTTTAAACTTTATTTTCTTTAAGCTACGAATAGCCTGTTAGCTATAACCCTATAGATTCCATACCCAGAGATGGACACAGGGTCACCAGAAACATTTTGCATTGTATTTATGGAATGAAAACCTGTTCTCTAAAGGCATAGTCCAGGGGATTAGAGACCAGAACTAAGCTGTGCTATTTGCTCCCAGAGAGACAGCAGGCCAAGCATGCAAAAGAAATGGGTATTACCTAGTTCAGTATTCGGGGAAAGAGGCAGGAGAGGGAACATCAACTGCTTGAAAGAAATTTCAATGGCAATAAAATGTAGGAGAACATGATTGATTTAATGCTTTCAGCCTGACTCCCAGATGAGAATCAATTATCCTGCATCATTTAATCTCCTTAAGCAGGTCATGACACAAACTAGAAATTAGAAGCACTGTATCAAATATGAAGAGCAGCTCTTAATGGTAGTTAGCATCAGCCTCAGATGTTTTAGAGGAAAACATAACTGGGATTTGGGGAGCTCTGAAGAGCTGGCTCCACCAGATTTCAGCAGTCAGATCATAATATTTTAAAAGTGGCTTTGTTCATTGTTTACCTCATGGAGGTGCAGACCAGCTAGAAGAAAAAAAAGATAATAAAAAAATCCCTATGGACAAAATCCAGCCCTCCATCAAGAACGTGACCTTCAGAAACCTTGCACAAACTACTTGCCTGACATATTTCAAAATATCCTCTATCTTCATGGCAAATTTCTTAGGTAAATCAAGCTGCTGCATTTTTTTTTTACATCACTTAAGAAATATCACATCTCCTAACCAGGTACCAGCCTGCTTTTGGAACGGAACCTCATAGAAGAAAGAAAGGTGATGCAGGAGGCAGCTCCATCTGAATCCCCTCCAGGCTGGAAGAGCTGATAATGAAGGTCCTTGTCCCCATTTATACAGATACATATTTTCCTACTGAGCTTTTCAATTACATTTCTTGTGTGAAACTGTTGTCACTATCAAGCACAAGCATGAAAACCGAAGCAGGATAGCTAAAGAAAGATCCTTATTTTGTCAGAGAGTTGTTTTTCCTACATACAGGGAGAAAACTAGGGCACAGAATGCAAGCATTATGATCAACTGTCAAGAGAGGCTAAAATTATCCAGGATTATACAAATATAAGCAGGTTTTTTTTTGTTTATTTCCTGTTACCAAAAACAATTCAGTGTTGAAGACAAATAGAGGGGTTTGGGGTGGTGGGGTTTGGGTGTTTTGTGGGGTTTTTTTGCAAAAGCTCTGTGATGAGGCCGATGTACTTTTAAGAAGCAAACTCAACACATATATTCTGAATATTCTTTCATGGACCTTGGAAGTGTGCATTTAAACTTTGTAATCAGAGTAAAAATCCATATAGAAACTGGCTGAAGCAGTGATTTCTAATCAAAGTCAGATGAGGAACCAGCCTTATTATTTGCAGTACCTGTATCAGTGGCTGTCAGTATTCTTTCTTCCAAGTAAGCAGATGCCAAAGGATGTAAGAAAAAAAGTCTTCTGCATTTCTCACGTTGCTCTGTGTACTTCCACACTCTCTCACCGCTTTTCCCCTAGCTTTGCTCTTTTACCCAGACTGCCCCAAAGCAATGGCCTCTTCCCAACCTGCTGACCTGTCATCTGGAATGGGGATTTCTGGATCAAGGGATAGACCACCTCGTATCTTACAGCAGAAATGATGGGTTCATGTGGGGAGCACGTACAACAAAGGCAACTGTAATTTAAAGGTTGACCTGTGCCACCTATTTTTACACCAAAGTACTCAGGAAACATGCTATTGATTATTTTTGTTCTAAATGCCATGAAGAAGCAGCTATGATAGCAGTTTGTTCAATATGTACTTAACACTGCAATTTTATGACTCTGACGCATATAGTACTCACTAAAACACCTCTATACTGGGGCTGTTGCTGGCAGCACAAGGACATAAGGTACTGAAAAGCAAAGATTTGAGACCCGATAAAGTGATTCCTTCATTTTCCACACTGTCTTTTCAGCTGATCTCAAAGAAGAAAGCTTTAAAAAACATTTCAGACTATAAGCACCAGACCTGAAGCCTTGCCAAAAGCTTTCTTGTGTCATTGCATTGCATATCAAGAATTTTCAAATAAAATGAGCTCTGAAGGCTGCTTCTGTACCTACAGAAGGCAGCAACTCCCACTGTAGTTGCTAGGTCATGGCTGTGAATGACAGGCTGCAGTTCTAAAAACCATCAGTACATATTTTCCCACATAACCACAAAACAAGAAGAAACGTGTGAAGCAGGCTGTAAGCTGCAGGAGGAAAGTGTTCTGGTTTGAACCCTCTCCACTTTTTCCAAGAGCTGTGTTTTACAGACAAGGGAAATACACCTTGCACTTCACACACAAGTCAGCCAAAAGTGTTGCAGAGTGCCACTGAAATGTCAGTATTCCTCCCTCCTTCAGAGGCCAGGCCTGCCTCTGCTCTTCTGCAGACAGCGAGCTGTCTCCTGCTGGCACTGCAGCACCATGCCCCGGGGATGAACGGTGCAGATAAAAATCGAGATTAAGACAAGCAATGCTATTTCTACCTAAGAAATCCCTGCAAATTCACAGAAGGACATAAAGATACCAAATGGTAATAAAGTTGAAGTGGCTTCTCCAATCTGCTGCTGATTCTGCACTTTTGAAAATTGGTTTTCAGTTCAATTTCAGAAACTTAAGAGCTACCAAGAGAAGCACTAAACAGAAACCATCCACTCATCTGGCATAAACCTACACACATCACCAAACAAAGCATCTTGGTCTTGCAGCTTTAATATTCTGATGGCTTTAACAAGTTAGCTACACATTCACCAGAGTTATTTTTATGAAATGCTTTAAAAATCCAAGCAGAAGATAACTCATATGCACATTTCACAGCATTCACTGACTCCCAATTCCTATTTAACACAAAGGTAACTATAGTTAGCCCTTACTGAAGGCACATACTGGCACACCATTATTTAAGCTTTACTTTTTATAATTTGGTCAGTAATCTGGGCCAAGTTTTATTTCATGCTTTTATGCTCTCATTCCCCAGCCAGATGTTCGGAGAACATGCTAAACATTGTAAACATCCATCTAAAGCCCTGACAGACCCAATGAAAGTTTCAGTTTTGCTCTTCCCAGCAGCACACACACAGTATTTCCCCTTTGGTTGGTAGGGTATCTGTCAGTTCCCACATCCTAGGCAAGATCACCTTAATGGTCAATTTCACATCCTATTAGCCCTCCTTGGCCTAGGCTCCCCATATAGTCCATGGAGAAAGACAGGAAACCCTATTTGATAAGGCATTTACCCCAATACAATGTAAACAATATACACGCGATGAGTTTCCCGCAGCTGCCTAGCGCTCTGCTGACTGTAGGGG
>NW_010193899.1:402-8271 GCF_000695765.1 Mesitornis unicolor | reverse complement strand
AAAAATGAAGAAACCCAGCACAGAACATGAAAACTACCTTGAGAGAGCTGAGGTGAGGCAAGCTTAATTTTCATAAGTGATGAAAAAAAGTATTAATATGCAAAATCATGACTGGTAAGAACTAAATAGGTAATGATTATTCAATGTTTCCTCACAATACAAGAATCAGGACAGGCAACAAGCCTAAAAGCAAAGGGAAGTATTTTCCTACACAATTCTACCATAAAACTCACTGCCATAGAACATTATGGAAGCAAAAGTATAAATGGGTTTAAGAAAACTAGATGGCAGCATCGAAGAAGAAGACCTAAAAGGTTACTGAAAACAAAGTATGTGGCTGCAATTCCTTATCATGTAAGCAATCAGCCACAGAATGCCAGATGCTGGAAGAAAAAAAAAAAAAAAACACACACATGACCACTACATACCTTCACTTACACCTTTTACAGCAATTTGTAACATCCATATGCAGGATGTTTGTCTTCCAATACTTCCTTGCAACACTAGGTGGCAGGGAAAACACCTAGCTCATCTACAGCATTGAGAACCTTGAATGCAGAGTCTCACTTGGCAACAGTTAAGGATTAGTGCAATGCAGCAATCTCAATTTCATATAACTAGATTTGCTTTGTGTCCCTACAAAGCCTTAAGCAACGTTTTTCAAGTAAAATATTGTGTTCAGAGACCCACATATTAGTGGTGCCAGAATACAGGCTAATCCCTTCTCTGAGATACCCTGCGTTCTCATTTGAGAAACCATGGACAATTCCAAAGTGTTTCTTCCTCTCCAGAAACAGTTCAAACACAAAGTGTGAGTAGAAATCCTCAGTCTCCACCTTTGTAAAGACAAGGCACATTTACCCCATGCCTCTGTTTTTCTAAAAAGTCATTTTATTATTTAAAATTCACATCACTTGTGCACTACTTGTAAAAATACTGCAAAGGGGTAATGATTAAACAAGTTGTGCTACTCAGGCATAACTTGCTATTTTTCAAATTAAAGACATTTTCTAGAATGTTGCTGACATTAAAAGGGAAAGTCTGACATTTAACTCCTACTTTGTTCACATAATTTAAAGAAAAATGCAGACAATTATTGGCATGGTTGGTAACACTTTAAAAATCAGCACAGGATAGTCATTTTTCTCATTCAACTTTGCATCAGTTTCTCAGCTGTATAAGGAGATGCTGATGCCTTCTACTACAGCTTTTAAAAATCTGCAGAAAAAAAAGCAAGGTCAGCACACTGCTTTTTAAGCAGTGACACAAAAAGGAAGTTCAAGTAATTAAGTCACAGACTAGAAGTTACACATAAAGGCATCGCTGAAAGTGATCTTAACACACAAACAAGTCACAGAAAGGCTCTGAACTGGATTTTGATTTTCTGGATGTTTGATAACTGGAAAATTTGTTACATTTCTGAAAAATAACTTAGTACAAAATTTAAAAAACACTGATGTGCAAGTCTTTGCTGCATAAAAGGAGGTACATTTTCATACTTTAAAATAGTTTAAAACAATTTAGTACATAACCATTTGTACATAATGAACAGTAATTCTTTATATAAACAAAGAGTGTTTCTTTGCCAACAGCAGCTGTCAACTCCAAAACACAGAATTAAGACAAGAGAACCAGTCTAACTCACTGCCATTTCTGTCAAAAAAATTATGCCACCATTTTCTACAGCTCATCATGCTTGTATGTAAACTCCCTCGCAGATATAAACCCATCACTGTCTTCATCTTCTTTATCAAATATGTCTTCAACCAAAGCATCGTGCTGGGTGTCATTTACCACTGCTCCATGCCTTTCAAATTCTTTCTTCAAGTAAATTTTCACCTATTAGGCAAAAGGAGAGAGCTGATGTTTTTAGGCTTGTGCAAGAATTGATTATTGTAGCATAAGAGACGGCAACTGTGTTCAGGATGGTAGTACTGGACAATAGATACCTTCCTATGGCTCTGCCAGAATAATACTCGTCTGGCTGATTCTGCAGCCCCGTTCAGTGATAAAAGACTCTTTAGTAATATAAGCAACAGTAAAACTAGAAAATCAATTGTTATATCTTTATGATATCCGACTGAAAAATGAGACAGGAAAACCTGCCATCAGTAAAGCATAAATAGCTAGGCAGAATTTATTGACTACCAATTGGTCAGAGACCCAAACAGCTTTTTCACATCCTAGCATTTTGACAAACCAGTAGATGTAAACAGCCACCCCAAATACGTACAGAAATCTGTCCACAATCTCAATGTTTGCTGCTCTAATATCAACTACATTAATAAAAATTTATTTCTAGAAATCTCGAAACTTTGAAGGACAAAGATTCAAGGTAGCTTTTAGACTAGTGGAACAGTTATTTACACTAAGCCAGCTATTAATGGTGAGCAGTGTTTTGAGTAACATCAGATTATTTTTACTGAGTTAAAGTTTTAACTGTTGACATCCCAAGTGGCCTAAACTGCAGAGCCTTCTACAAGAATATAATTACCAACATACCCACCTGTTAAACAGATATCATGCATATAACAAGAATTGTAACAGTGGACGTTCAACAGAAAGATAAATGGGTCATGTTTCAAGCCCATTTTATTCATTTCACATTATTGTATTTGTTAGGGTCATTGCTTACATTTCTAATAGATAAATATTGGACACACTGACACTGATGCACAGTACAGAAGATCAGTCTTTTGGGTCTAGTAAACTATACCAGCCCCAAATCAAAAAGAATGCAGTGGTTTGTCCTAACTTCTCATGGATGACTTCTGCACATTGGAAAAGCAAAAGACTGAAAATAACAGGCAAGAAGGTGAATAGTGCTGAATGCATGTCCTTCAGACAGTGAGTGCTATGGAACTGTCCTGCCCTACAGCAGAAGAATTTCTAATTTCAGTTTATTAGTAAATCAGCAACAAACTCCAAAAAGCCCTGAAGTCTTGTTTTATTTCTAAGATGTTTTACTTCATCCAAGTCTCCCATAAGCACAGGGTACACATGGGTCACATGCCTATGCCTCAGCTTACTGATGCTGCTTTTGAACCCCCAGTCCAGCAGTTCTGCTGGGATCCAAGGCTCAGCATGGTGCAGCATAGATGTGCATCCTTGACTTAATTTTACTGAAGGAAAAAAAAATTGTTGTTATGGTGTAAGAAAGTATGTGCACTGAAGCCATGCATGAAAAGGAAAGCACAGATAGAAGCTTAATTATCAAGCCAGAAATAGTAGTCCAAAACTAATATCCAAAAAGATATCAACACAAAAAGACATAAAACTCCAGATGCAAAGAAAAAACAAAACACAGAAGCAGCAATATTGAAAGTCATCTCCAGGGAAGAACAGAGACTCGCTCTTCCCTGCATGACTAATGACTGCCTGGCCAGCAATGACTTTTTGGGTATTTTTACCATTAATGATGAGCAGTAGTTATGCTAACAACTTGTTAGCCCTAATTACCCATACTGTGCATTGCCCAGTAAATAACTGCCTTAAGCACTCTTCAATAGCATGTATTCTGCTAGCAGAGTTGCTCTGTGCACAGTAGTAGCTAGTGTTTAGATACTTCCCTAACAGAATCAAGCAAAGCTTATCTTTCCCTTTCTACTATCCCATCCTGTTAGGTTTGCTCACATGAAGGGTAATCTACTCACCTCTTGCTTGGACAGTTTCCAGTCATCGTTAAGATCCATTTCTTGGAATGACTCATGAGATCTTGGTCCATTCCTAATTTCTAGAAGGTCAATGTTGAAAATTAGTGTGCTCTCAGGTGGAATTTTTCCTGCCCAAAATGATAAACATGGAGAAAAGTTAAAACCAATTACATATGCAGTGCCATTATAAAAGCTGTATGTGTCAGATCAACATTCTAGCAATCCTATTATTTGAAAGCATCCTGCAGTTTGAACTACAAGGATAAATACCTGTAACAGTGATAACTGTAACTATTTCTGACTGTAGTCTGGGCCCTGAGCAGTCCTTGCAGCACATATGCAAGTTTAGATGCATCTAGCTTTGTTGGAGACTAGTATGTGGTGACATGAGCTCACGTTCAACAATCACCACCGCAGGTTTATCCAACAACATTCTTGAATCTTTTTTTTTCCCATGGCCAGAGCCACATAAAATAGAAAAAAAATATTCCTGTGAGAATTGCCTTGAGAAAATAGGGAAAAAAACTAATCCACATCTGTTATTTTGGAGCTATGATGTTAAACACACTCTGAGCTGCAGCAACAAACAGGCTTGTAGATTTCTGTGATGAATAAATGTGGAGCAACTTCTGGAAATACAGGGCACAGTGGCCTGCTCAGAGTTTGGAACATAGGTAGTTTTTTTCTGAGTGTTGAAGAAAAAGGCATCTGAATCATCATTTAAGTCAGACAGCAAGCAAGGTGGGAGGTTAGTGAAATTATGTGTATTCAGAGGAAAGCATGAAGAAAATGGAATAATTCTGTCTTCTGCTATTTGAAAATATCAACATAGTTATGCCCAATACTCCAAAGTCTTCATAAAGCAAGTAATTTCTTACAGCAGTGAGCAATGTTAACTTGTTTGACCTTCTTGCACCAAACAGAGGTGAGGCTTGCAAGTTTTTGAAGAACAACTGTAGTGTTTTACATATTAATCAAGGCAATTAGGCCTGTGATGACTGTGCGAGCACTGCAGCATTTAATAGCTTCTTGTAGAAAAATTTATAGTTGTGCCCTGCATACAGTCAGCTAACTGACCACCACAAATTTCCTGTTATCTACTAGAAACATGATTACTTCTAATACTATCTCTTGAACACCAAACCAATGAAAGACACACTTTTAAAGAGATACTTTCAATATTTTCAAAAAGTACACTTTTAGAGGGATACTTTCAAGAAAGAAGTGTATGGAGTTTGCTGTGTGTATGAAGTACTACTTAGCCTCTGTTCAGCCCAACTTGCCAGAAGATACAGACATGCAAACAGTCCTCATTCCTAAAGCAGTCTCAGATTAATAGGAGAGAACAGTACCAGGAAGGCCCTCCCATTAAAATAGGAATCTGGAAATCTTTGTAAAGAAAATCCCAAACCACCATCAGTAGTAGTGAAAACACTATGACCAAAATTTTTATCTGTCTGTACACCATTCAACATCTTTTCAGCAGGTGCCAACATGACTGCCCATGTACCTGCATATCATATTCTGGATAACAGGCACTACTGCCCAAACTGAAAGTCACTAAAAGAGATAAAGAATTAAGTGTTCCTATATGGAGAAATAAATGGTGACTTTTCTCTGTATCAGCTCAGAACTGGTTGGGTAGCAGTACAGGGAGTTTCTTAGGGTTCTAAAAGAAACCTGCAAGCAAGAATGAGGCTTGCACATGCACATTAATGAATTATTACCACAAACACAGATGCAACAGCCAAAAAGCCAATTGTTACCTAAGCAACCACTTCCAGCTTAATGGTAAAAAACAGAGGGTGGGAAAGGCAAGGAAAAAACATGCAGAGCACTGTTGAGCACAGCAGTAACAGAAAAGACACTCAGAACATACAGCATGGGTTTTTTTTTCTGCATTCACCATGTAATCATTTAATGGTTATTTCTGCAGAAAACAAATTTGTGAGAGAAAGCACTTGACTACATCAACTTTTCTTATTTAATGGAATCAGCTTGGAAAGCTTGAAAGCTTGCTAACCTCTTATGCCAAGAATGACATTAATATGGAGATTAAAACAAGTTAAAGTAAGGGAAGGACTTCAGGTGTTTTACCTTTCCCTTCTTTTCCATAAGCAAGGGCTGGTGGAACAGTTAGCTTCCGCTTCTCTCCCACACACATGTCCTTCAAACCTTTGTCCCAGCCTTTGATAGCTTCCCTTATGCCAAGTGTAAACCACATAGGTTGACCATTGTTATGCTTGTGACTGGAAAAGAATGGAATAAAACAGTCTTAATAAAGACAGCGAGTTCCATAAAAGGCACACGAAGCAGCATAGATATACAATTAAAAATACACCACTATTTGGCACCTTGGCATTTCTTAAATGAAAGACCTAAACATTTAAAGTATTTTAAAATTTATGCCTTGCATGACAAGGTTCCTTAAGAAGTAGGAAGGAATAAAACAACATCTACATGGTGTGTTTAGGAGGACACCCATCCCCACCTTCACTTCCCTGATCACCTATTTCAACCTTGATCAGACCAGAAAGCCATTTCTATCTAAAAATCTACATTCAAGGCCATGCATATTCTTTGGTACATTGCAAATCAAAACCCAGCTTAGTCATGATTCCAATATACCTTATAACATGCTTAGAAGAATCAGCCACATCTCTTCTAAAAAAGCCATTAGGAAAAAAAACCAACAAAAACAAACCACCAAAAAAACCACAAAAAACAACAGATAGTAAAAAAAAACCACCACACAAAAAAACCAGAAACAAGCAAATGCATGCAAAACATTCATGTTTAAAATAAGCAGACAAGCCCCTTTTCCAATTTAACCAGGTGGTATACCAGGACTACTTTCACTCTACTGACAGACACAGAATTTTAAAAGCTCTATTGACTAGTCATGCAGGAAAGGCACTTAACAAGAAAACAGAGCACTTACAGAAGTTAGTCAGCAGCAAAAACTTAAGAGTGTCACTAGAACTCCTTTTAGAAAGGCAGGTTAACTACAAGAGAAAATTAGTGAGAATTTAGTTTAAATCGTCTGCAAGAGCATAAACGTGCAAAACATTTTTTTAAAATGTTATACAAAAGTATACTTCAGACATAGCCTACAGATACTTGAGCATTTTGCTGTCTCCTACTATTAACACCTCGTTGATGTTTTACAGGAAAGGCAACATTAGCAAGTCGTTGCAGTCTCTTAGCAGACTCTCTTGAATTTCTGGCTCTTCCTCCTACTTGCATTACTGTGGCTCCGGTATGTTGATTTGCCTGGTCGAGGGCAGGTGAAGAATATGCCGTTTCATTAATGAAAAGCTGTCATTGTACTGCCAGTAAGTGCAAGGATATATATAATTTTTATTTTAAAGTAGAGGCAAACTTCTCCCCTAGAAGTTTCTTTAGAAACCAGACACAAATTCATGCGTAGCAGAAGATTTATGAAACCGCTGAGATCATATACTAAAACCTCTGTCTAAATTGGAGAAGAGGACGCGTAACATCCTCATCCAGATAACAAATGCCACATGGCTCTGCTTTCTACAGACTAAGCAGAAAAGAAAAGCTAAATAATATGTATATCAGAACCTCTATCTGGCAAGGGAAAAAGATATAGTTTTACTGTTGTTGTTCATCTTTAACAGCAATGTGAGTCAGTGCTTCCTAAACAACTTCCTAAAAGTAGAAAGGCAAACCAAACTTTCTGAAAATAGAGGGCAGTGGATAGGGTCCCACTAACAGGTTTGTGCAGCATTAAGCTAGTTTAATTCAGTAACAAATAAAACCTAAGACATGCTATGAACATGCAAGTATTGCTTTTGTTTCCTTGCACACAGGTAAATGTAAGGGTTATTTTGAGGGGAGTGGAAAGGGTGGTAATTGTGAAAATAAAATAAAAAAGTCACCCGCCCTCAACAAAACACTCCTCACTGAGCTATTTCACAGATGGATTGCGGCCACTGTGAGGAGCCCAAATTCAGAAAAGCACTGCCAAAAGAGCTCGCCTATATTAAAATACATAAGATGTTTTGTTTTGCTTTTATTCCCCCCTCCGCCCAACCTCTCCCACCAGCCCGCTCAAAGGCCACCGGCTTACGTGGAGTGAAACATGGAGCCATCCCTCTCCAAGTAGCCCTCGTAATGAACCAGCATCATGTCCCCCCACTTCGTCCTCCTGTGGCAGATAAACGGCTTCTGCAGCACCTCCACCTCCACG
>NW_010193899.1:0-334 GCF_000695765.1 Mesitornis unicolor | reverse complement strand
CTGCGCCTCCCCGCGGCCTGGGCCTCCGCTGCTCACTCCTCACCGCTGCCTGGCCATCATCCCGTACTCCCTCACCGCGGCAGTGGCCAAGGCCGGGCCCGGTGCACTGCACCTCTCCCTCGTCCAGCAGACGTGGCAACAGCCCTCACAGCGGACGATCTCCAGCTTCCGACGGTCCAGGGTCAGAGGTACACCCTTTGATTGGCTCGCTTCAGAGCGAGCTAAGAAGAAGCAGCCGCCCATTGGGACACGCCCCTGTCCGTCCCTTAGCTTGTCCAATGAGCAGCAGACCTTCGTGTGAGGGGCGCTGAGTGAAGGGAGTGGGCGGGCCTCG
>NW_010193898.1:0-9918 GCF_000695765.1 Mesitornis unicolor | reverse complement strand
AGGTCTTTTCCAACCGAGCGATTCTGTGAACATAACTGGTCTGAGTCCTGAGACGGACACCTCATATATTTGCTGCCTTCAGGGGAGATGAGAAAAATCGCTTTTTCTATTACAAGAGAATGGAGGAGCTGACAACAGACAAAGCACCACACAAAGACAACGTGCTAGCCTGAAGTCGAGGACTCAGGTATCCTGACCTCCTGTCTCCCCTCTTTCTCTCTGCCCACAGAGCCATTCAGTGGCAATCAAAACCCATTTAGGTATTGACAGCACCTCTTCACTGAGGCACAGAATGCAAAAATCCCAAAATATGCTTTTCTGTCCTGTGGTTTGATAAGAGCTTAACTTGAAAAGCTCACTGTGCTCTCCCTGTTCTGATTAACATGCCATTTACTGCCTGACTCATTCACCTTTCCTCACAAAACAGTGTAGATTTTATTCCTGCCAATTTCCCTTGTCAAATGCTTTATAATTGAGATAAATACATTTCCCATTTTCCTTTTCTCTTTTTTTTGTCTTACGTGCATCATTGGCTGGCTTGTGCTGAAGATCACTGAACTAAATTAAATTCTACAAGCAGTAATACTTAGTATTTTGCCATGGCTATCTATCCTGACCTTGAATAACAAGAAATACAAATGGCAGTTTTAAAATGATTGCATTCTACTGTTCACAATACAGTAAGATTTTTAACAATCATTTCACTTCACATCATTGCAAATAGCAAGTGTGCTCTCCAAGCACTCCATGGTAAAATTTAGTATGAGACCTGGGTAATGGGATTTGAAGCTGAACAGCTGTTTTGCTAGCCCTCTATATAAGGGCAAACCTCCTGGAATCAGGAATCAGCATGGTTTCAGCTTTAGGAGCCAGAAAAACACATATCAAAAGAATAATGAAAAGTAGCCTCTCCTCAACAAATCATTCATTCTTTTGACAATTACTGTTTTTGAAGTCCTCCTGTCTTTCGAACTCATGTTACTCACACTTCCAAGTGCATTTTCCTACCCTGGTAAATGAGTAATACAACCAAACACCTGCTTTTTGGTGCACATATTTTAGATCTGTGAAGCCTTTTCACTGAGTTATTTAGCCAAGAGCCCAATGAATAACTTCGGACCAGATTAAGTCATCTTTAAGGACAGTAAGATGCATCTATCAGTCCAAGTCTGACAGCAGCAGAAACTGTCTCTGCTGCACAAATGAAGGCAGGGGAGGAATTCTTCTTAAGATAAATGAAGCCTTATCATTATAAAGGGATGGCAACATTAATAATTTAAGAAAGTGTTATGAAGATGTTGGTTTCCCAAGAAGAAATGACTGAGGAAGACAGGCTGTATGTTAGCCAGGGTGAATTCTGGTAAGCAAATGAAGACTTACAGAGAAAAAAAACCAGTCTGTCCTAAAACATTATTTCCTAGTATCAAAAAATAACTTTTTACAATACTTTTTAAAAGCCATACTGTATATGCAATCAGAAATTTCCTTCCTGATAATGCTGAACTGAAGTCTACAGTAGAAGACTGCAGTCACTGGGTGTGTATCATCGTCATCAGAATATTCTTCTCTTGGTTGTCAAACTCTGCAATACTGCATTAGCCAGAGACCAAAGAGAAAGGGCTGTCCTAAGAGGGCACTGGCATCACAGACCAACGTCTGTGGTTATGAACAACCAAATCATTTCCAAAGCATCTTCCACAGCCCAGTTCAACAGTGTAAGTTGGGGTAATGCTGATCTGTGTGTTGATGCTATTTTGAACATGGATGAATAATACAAAGTGCTGAAGGAACAACATATTCCAACTTTTGTCCTAACTCCAGATCACCAGGAATGATACTAACATCCACGGCTAAGTTAACTTTGTCTAACCTGAGATGGAATACAGTTTATGTCAACTATTAATAAATACTATCAGTATTAATTATTTTAAAATAACATTGGTTATCTGATAATAATTAATTTTTTTCAGCACTGAAAGTTGATAGGGCTGCTGGGCTGAAAGACATTACAGGATGAGTTCCATCTCAAAATGGATTAGTTAATCTCGTAAGAGCTTTGTTTTCCCCTTGAGCACCCTAGTGGTGTTGAGTCCACAGACATGAGCATTTGATTGGATAAATGACTGCAGATTAATTGCAGATCATTATGTACTGGAAAATACAGACTATCACACCAGGAAATGTAGAGCTATCACTATTGAAAGTAAACAAAGGTCAGCAAGTTAACCATTTTCTTGACCTATATATTCCTATTCAGAGAACAAAGTCTGCAGGAACGCAACAAAGTCAGCGGGAACGCAACAAAGTCAATGACATTTAGTCATTTCTTGCCATTCCAGCCAGGGCCTATTTCTGTTACTTTCTGTTTAACCTGGCATTAATATTTCTTCATGTAAATAGCTTATTCATGAATCTTGTGGTGATCAGAAATGAGGTCTGATGTCATGCTTAATCAACAAGATTATTTTTTTTTTAAATATCATCCCAGTCTTTTATTTCAATTGCTGTTACAGAGTGCCAGGAAAATCTGGTTTTGGTGGTCTCTCTTCTGTAGGGCCAAATGCAGTCACTTCCTGGGGAATGACAGGCAACCCTAAATAAATGCAATTGATTCAATTCACACCACTGCTACTCTGTTCAACACCAGTTGTGAGCTTTTCCTTCTCTTAAGGGAACTGGGCAACCCAAAGGTAAGAGCAGGGGAGAGGCTTGGGGACATGGTTTTGGTCAACAGCTCCAGCAGGTAGATTCAAAATTGAACTCTGGGTGAATAAAAGAAATATCTTACAAAAAGAAGCTGCAAACCATAGAGAGATAAGACAGTGGTACAAGAAAACAAAGTGTTTCATTCTATCTGAAATGACACTCTGTTTTCTTCCTTTTAGCAAGAAAAACAGCTTATGGCTTTGGTCAACCTAAAACCATTTTGTTGCTGGTTTCCCGCTCTCCTACTTTACCTCTTTTTTCCATCATAGAACCACAAACTCAAGAAAATCTCTATAAGACTCCAATTAATGAACACATATATGTACACAGACAGAATTAATAGAGATAGGAGACCTTCACTGGATCTTTAATCTCTTTTTGTTGCTTCAAGCTCCACATTCGTTCTCTTACTCTAGATACCAAAGTCAAAAGTAGAATCTACTCTGCCAAACTCCAGACACTAACACAACACAGAAAAACAGATAAACCTTCACACTCTCAACTGGAAATAAACAAAGAAAGACAAAAACCGAATGCAACTCGAAATGGTGGATCCTTTTATGTTTGCAATTTTAAGTAAACTTAAACCCTCAAAAAACAGCTCTAGAGTTAAAAAACAAAGGTGTATGCATAATTTCTGCTCAATGTCTTGGGCCAAAACTTTTCAGAACTGAGTAATTTTTGGCAGAAATCTGTATGTTCCAGAACTTTATTTTGCTATAGAAACTGCCTGCATAAGAGAAACAAAGTCATAGACCAGCCAGTTCTAGTTAAAATTTTCTCCACTTTCATACAAATCATAAAGTGAATGATTGGCATATAGTCCTTGAACAGCTTCTCTTTGAAGATCATTCCATGTAGCACAGACACTGCTTTTCTTGCTGAACACCTGTGAATTAGCTATATTCTGCAACTGCCTTGCATAATCTGTTAGCTGATGAAAGTCGTACACCATCCAGCTCCAATATCCCCTAAATGAGCTGAACAGTGACAGCCTGTGGGTGGGACAGGTGCTGTTTTGCTTACATGAGTTACGTCTCCTCTCGGATGGGTAGCAGGACAGATTAACGTGGCTATATGCGATCTCTGCATTGCCATTTCAGCCTCTGTGTAAAGCCCAAGCTGAACATCACCAAATCTCTCATTTTCTTTCCTTTCAGCTGCTTCTGTCGTTATCTGACCTGAGACACCTGAAAATTTCCGAGTTGTTTCTCAGATCCTTGGGCCCATGCATGAGAGCAGAAGCAGACACACGGTATGTGACAACCCCACATAAACAATGGCCTCTCTCTATTCACTGCTGTAGCAGTGCCTGGAATGACGATGTACCAATGATTTTCCTCTTGTGTTTTTGGCAGCCTCACAGCAGCAATGTGGTTGCAGTGCACCACCCATGACCCACCTCTAGTTTTCCCAATACTGCATGCGCTACAAAGGACTGCCCTTTGTTTAAACCTCATCGGCACAGAAAACCAACCTGCAACTGCGTAGCCATGACACCACTTTATGTCTGTATACTGTCTGCATTTGTAGTACACAGCCCTATGTAGCCAGCAAGTAGCAGAGTCTCAATGAAAGCCTCGGGAAGCTGACTATTTCTTGAATGGTATTTCATTTTTCTGGTATTTGCTGAAAGACATCCGTCTAATGACTTTCATGACTGACAAACTGTGTTACACCTTCTTATATCTTTCCACATAAAATTCACTGTATTCTCAAGATAACTGAGACTTACTTGTCTGAGTGATGCAAGGATGCGAAACCTTCATTTGCACTAGGGAGACCCGAAATTCCCTTGACTCAGCCCAGTGTTAGAAGCATAACACCAGAGACTGGTGTCTTCTGGCTAACATGATCCTGCTCTTAAGAAACATACCAGGTATCACCACACATTTCCCAAGGCGGACCCCTTTCTACCAGCAACTCAAATCACTAAATACCCCAGCTGCAAAGATGATCCACTGTCAATGAGGTTTATTACACCTGGTTCTTTAAAATCTGCTCCACTTTCAGCTTGATAGATTACAAACAATGGTTCTTAAACCTAGCAACGGTTTTGAGCTACCTGACATATCTCTAAGTCACACCAAAACGATGTACATACACTCCTGCTAACCACACACATGCATTTTCCTACTCTGCTGACAGCATTCCCAGCACGGTAAGACAACTCTGCAGGGCACCTCTCCATCAGAGGCACAGTCATGCTCAGATAAGCCAGCAGGCACGATCCTGTATAGATGTATAGAAACAAATGGCATTTTAGGACACTTTTCAGTGTCCTGATGTCTGCTTGATGAACTGGCATGACATTTCACGAGCAGGGCCAAGGCCACTCTGAGAGGCAGGGAAGAGTTTTTGCATAGGAAAGGGCAAGTTTGTACAGCAGGTTTGCTCTGTGAGGGCAAGATTCCTGCAGGAGTCTGTGTGAACAGCTCTTCTGGCTTCATTTATCCAAATACGGCATTGCCATCAGAACTGCATTATTCTGACAGGTAACTGAGCATGTTTCATTGGTATTACAAGCAAGCTTCAAGCACAAGGGAGCAAGATCTAGGTGTTTTAAAGAAGAGACAGTGTGTTTTTACACTGACTCTTCATTCTGCTAATACTCTTTCTTTCTCCCATAAATAGTTCTCATGGGATGCTCCAAAAATTCCAGCTACGTTTTATGAAACTGTATTTCTCAAGTTTCTTGCTAAGTATCTCACTCAATTAAAGAGAAACAGCTAGTACAGAGCTCAGTTCAGTTCACGCGTTATTAAACACTCTCCCTCCATGCACAAGGAATGGAAGAAGGGCTGGAATGAGTAAAAAAATAAGTTACCGTAGAAGAGCTACCAGTAATTGCTCAGCCAATACAACAAATTATTGTATATGTGGAAATTAAATGTACTTCATTTTGTTGTCAGTGAGTATTTTACAAGCGTTGGCGACAGAAGTATGCACCAGAATATGAATGTGATACAACTGCCTTTTGCAGTGTGTGTGTTTCCATCAAAGTTGGACTTTTTTTTTCCTCCTCCTCCTCCTCTCCTTTTGATTGATTTAAACTGATGGGTGGTGAAGCAGCATTCTGAATTCACTGGTGCCTTGGCAAAGCAGTAAAAAGCAGCACACCAAACATTTATGAAAATTGACGCTGAAATCTTACGCTCACATTTGAGTTACTGAACAGAGCAGCTCTTCTAAAAGGGTCCAACCTCCAGCTACCCTAGAAACTCATTAGATTTGACAAACTCTAAGCAGGTATTTAGGTCCACTCAGATGAGATTATGCCAGGGACACCAGCCATGAGATTCAGATGTGTTTCTTGAGATGTATTCAGCATCTGTCCTCAGAGAGGCTCGGGAATGTGGCTCAGTTTTCCAATTCTGCAGAGATCAACCTCGTTTCAAAATCAGTTTTATCTTCTGAGATTGTAATATTGGACTTAGAGACAATAACAGAGTCAGTGTCTCACAGACATTCACCATGAATTCTGCAAAACCTATTTGTCATCAATAGTAAGAGTCATTAACTCTCTCAGTGTTGCTCCTCCATTAGACAGCAAAGAATCAGCCCTCCGCTTGCCAGAGCACAACAAAGAGAAAATAAAAATCAAGGGAAGGGTGCATTGTCAAGGCTATTTAAACAGGTTCAAGGAGTAGAGGATGTGTGGCAGCATAACCACCCTGTATTGTCCTGAATAAAAGTGACACCTTTGAAACATGAAAAGCAGAAACCTTACTCCAGATGCAAAGGATGTCCAAGCCCATGGTAACTCTAAACCTCTATCTGGCAGACACAATTCTGCTAGTTGGCAAAGAATGGCATGCCTTTACATATCTGCTAGAAGACATGGTAATCAATGATTAGCATATTTGTGCATGTGGCTCTCCCTTGGAGCTAATTCTTGTTTTGGTTAAGATAGGAGAGTAACACAGCATGAATCCTTCAGAAAAGCAGATCAAAACACTACTATCTTACACATACAAGACCATTCTGTCCTCGCTCCCTGGCCTGTGGCCACCCCCTTCCAACTAGTTATGTCCTCAGTCACTCCCTTATGATTTTCACCATAACAGAGAGGATGGCAGCTGCACAAGACACACCAGATGCTGTGATGGGATGTGCTGCACCCCACACTAGCAAAGTTTGACTCTTCTGAAACAAAACACAGAAATCTATTTGGGTAAGGAAAGTCATCTTGTATTTCAAGAGGATGGACAGACTGTGATCTATTTGCTTACCAGAAAACAAGGTAGCATGACAAACATTAACATATGACACTACCCTCCATTCCCTAAAAATGTTTGGAATTGCCCCCATCACAGTTACGGATGATTCAGGCAGCTGCTGACTGTAAGAGGTCTGACTGTTGACAACTCAGGCTATTCAGCACTGTTCTGACAGTGCACAGCACGCAGGGTACCCATGGAGAAGGTTTTCCAAAAAAGAGACGAAATGGGTGAGTGTTGACCCTGTATCTAACAACCCAGCTAATGATTACTCAGAGTAGCTAGTGATTCTGTAGCCTTTTCAACTCTTATTCTTACCATCCAACAGACGTTGATGGTAGCACAACTTTAACAAAAGCATGAGATTTTCAGAATCAGGACATGCATCATGAACAACAATGCCACTCACAAATGCTCTCTCAGCTGCTGACAAGCAAGCATTTCTAAAAAGCACCACTGAAAAGCAACTTTCACCCTGGATATGCAAACCCAGCAAACAATGGCTAAACAGGTAAGACAGGATGTGTGAGCAAGCAGCAGCACCAATTTCATACACTGGTAGGAAAAAACATGGCGGATAGTTTTGTGTTTGTCTTGAAGACAGATCTTACTCCTGAAGAGTCGACAACTTAAGATGTTAGTCTTTTCCCGTAACTTCAACCAGTACCAGTAGGCTAGCATCAGTGGATTTTAAAATTTTTTTCTTTTAAGCATTGATGATATGTAGCCGTTTTCCATTAGAGAAGTTTGCGTATCTTGAAGGCCTAGTTCTGTGATAAGTGACAATTCCACAATAAAATCCCAAAGAGATATTCACAATAGGTCAGTCAGAACACAACTGGAAAAACACCCTTCCTCCATGCTGTTGCATTATCTACAGAACTGCAAGGTATTTGTGGCTGCAGAAACTATTAAGAAGAAAAATTAGAGCACTAGAAAGTAGGCTAATCAGTTGAACATACTATCTGATGAAGTAACAATTATGGAAATGTCTTCCAATTTTAAAAAATCCCTCAAAACAACAAAGTGCATCCACACTCCTACCACTGAATGAAGAGGCAGGGAAGAGTGAGCAAAGGAAAAAAAAAGGAAAGTTTTTCATGATGATCAAAGCTGTCAAAGAAAATTAAGACACAATATTTATAAAAAAGACAGCTATGATGTAACTGCAAATTCAAAAGTCTCCTTCTTCTGCTATTGAACTGTCTCGATTCAGTCAAAATATGCCACCAATTACAGACCCAGCAAAATGTTCTGTAACTGAGCAGATGTGACTGCATGGCTGAGGAGTTAAGGATACAGCTCCCAACAGCTCTTTCTCTCCTCTGATGTCTCATCAATCAGAAAAAACACCAAAAAACCCCAAACATGGTCTTCATTGTATGTGATTAAATAGGTTAATAAACACCAACAACTAGGACAGTTTTGCCCAGTTAGTCTACATATTCTGAAACATGTTCACATCCACCATCAAAGGAGAAATGGCACGGAGTATTATCCTTGTTGATACACATGGCTTTAGCATGTTTTTCAGCATTACTGGTTTTTCACCCAGAGTGAGCATAAGCCAACACTAAAACATGCCACATGAGAGCTAGCAATAAAAGTTGAGGAGGAGGAAGGAATACAAATAAATATGGGGAGGTAGTAGGGAGCTGTTGTCATAGCTCCCAGTACTTGACAGATCCTCAGTGGATGTAAATCTCCTCATTTTTCCTTCCGTGCATCAAGCCTCCAAAGCAGGTTCTCCTCCTGTACAGTAAATTCAAACTTACCTACAGACAGATGCAGAAAAGACTTCCTCCAAGGTCTTACCCATCTTTACTTCTAGAAATAGCCCTCCAAAAAATCATACCTGAGAGTAGTGAGATGACTTAAAAAAGAGGGAGGTCCACAGCAGTGTCCTCGGACTAAACTGGATCTTGAAATTCAGAGGCTTAGGGCAGTCACACCGAGCAGCCACTGCCTCAGAGGTAACCCCTTCTGCTGTAACTCCTCCAAAAACCTTCTTTCCCCAGTCCAGCACAAAAGCCCATTATACAAAACTGAAAGGTTTTTAAAAACCTCCTCTCTTGTGCCCAAATGAACACAGGCAGAAATCTGACCACAGAGCCATCCATGACCTCTGCTTTTCCTCATCATACCCATCTCATTTGCAGCAGGGAGATGTCACCTGGAGTCTCTGCTCTGTCCCAGGTGTCTTCATGCCCCTACAAAGACCACATCACGTGCCAGACCAGCACTGCTACCCATTTATTCCTTAACTACTCACACAGAGGGATCAAGGGAACTATTGTACAACCTCAGATGTCAGATGGGAATTCTCATCTCACTACCTGCATGCTTTAAATGACAGCTGATCAAAATGCCTGCATTTTTTTTCTTTTGGTACCACCTCGGTTTTCTAGGGATGCAAAAAAACTCGGGGTCAGCTCTCTCAAAAGGTCCAGACTCCACATGGACATTGCATACAGTGACATTTTTCCATCTCTGCTCCAAAGCATCTTTTCCCTGCATGCAGCATATCCATCACGCCCTGCTGCAGCACACAGTCTTCTCCCAAACTACCAACCAGCTCCGCAGCACTGCGAGAGAACCGGAGAGACGAGCATAGCCGGGAAATAGAGTAACAGAAACATGGTGTACGCCTTCACTGACAGCTGCTTCTTCCTGGGCTGCTCGCAGGAATCCCCACTCCGTCCCCACTTTCGGGACAAAGGCAGCCCACCGCGGGCACGGCCGAACGGTACCAGGTTGCCCAGGTGGCGGGATGGGGCGAAAGGACGGTGTCTGCCCTCCCAGAAACCCCGAACCAACGAGCTGCCAGCCACCACAGCTCCACCGAGGTCGGGCGCTGAGGCGGCGGTGAGGGACCCTCCTGTTCGGGGGGAGGAAGGGGCGCGTCTACAGCACCGGGCAGGGCACCGGGAGGACAGTGCCCCTCCGAAAATGAACTGCGGCCACCGCAGCGATGCCTCCCAGCACGCTCCTC
>NW_010193897.1:17039-74738 GCF_000695765.1 Mesitornis unicolor | reverse complement strand
ATTCACCACAACTCTCTGTGCATGGCCATCCAGCCAAAACAGAATCATCTGTATTTGCCTACCATTTACTGCCTACCATTTACAGTATTCTGAGTTTGTGTCTCAGACCAACAACACAGTAATTTATCAAGGAAGCATTGAAGGCCTCTGGGTATCCCAGGAACATAAAGGAGTACTTGTTACAATGGCAACAGTTCCAAAATTAAGTGGAGGATATATTGCTGTTTCGTGGGTCAATCGACAGAAGACAATCAAGAATACATGTCCAGAAATGCATCTAAAAAACTTAGCTACGTCAGGGTTTATTGGAAAAGCTCGTAAAGGAAGGACTGAATTATAAATGGCTTGGTGAAGAAGGATTAAAAACAGAGAACTGAGAGATAAATTACAGCTGCTTAGAAAATGTCTCTTTTACTGAGATGCATTCAAGCAGAACACGATCGTAGGAAGACATCTACCTAAACTGTAAGACATACTGCCATGCTGCAGAAGTCCATAGTCATGAAGTAGATGAACCAGCTTGGCATGAGATTGCCTTGAAGTACATCATAGTGTGTATTTATTTGAAATATAGTTGCTGTATTTGAACTTCATTGCCATATTTTTGCTGTGTCATACTATAATTTTATAGTATAACATATAGTATAATATATAGTATTGCTAAAATTCATAAGGGTTCATTTACAGTGTTCATAATCCTGAGGTTAGATGAGCCTCGTGTGATTGTAGCGTCAAACTTCCATACAAGTTTCATCCTTGTGGACTAATCCAAAAGAGGGTGAAATGTCAGTGGACATTAGCTCACCTAAGCATCATATCAAGTATGTAAATTGCTAACATTTTTGCAAAACATCTGAGTATACCCTATGCTATCCACCAGGGTCCTCATTGATTTTAACTGGGACTATATAGTTTGACAGCTTGAAAATCACTGCAAATGCACTGGACAGTAGATGCAGAGCCCCAGTCTAGGGAGCGTTAGCTGTTTGCTTTTGCAGTAGAGAAGAAGTAATGATGATCCTCCCCACCTAGCACTGAAGTGGTATGAATTGCTGTAATTGCTGTGATTCAGAGCTGGGCAGCTCCAGATGAAGAGAATAAGCTTGCTTAATAGTCAGTGGGCAGGATATGGAAAATTATGAGTCCTGCTTAGCTGTAGCTTGGCCGTCTTCCACGTCGGTAGTATTTTGCATTGCTGTGTATGCTGTTAACACCTTGGTATATATGAATAGTGTGGTCACACTATAGCTGCTTGGGGAACTATAACTCCGAACTGTGTAAAATTTATTCATGTGATTTCCATGGAGAGGGTTTTTTTTAAAATGGAAGATGATTAATTAGAGTAGAAAGGTAGGAGAATAAAAGGTGCAAATGTATGCCTATCTCATCCAGCTGTGCAGTTAGCTTACCTGCGTTTTAGTTATATAGTACCTTCAATAGGATGTGAAAGTAATACAGAAGATCTCTCAGCATGGGGGTTTCCACATATTTGTATTGCAGCCACCAAAGATGTTCAGCAAACCTGGCAGCGTCTCTGCAGCACTCGCATTGCTGATGGCACGCATTGAGGTACAGCTCTGCTGTGCAGTTTTTGTTGGGGGGCAGCAACATCTTAGTAGACCTGAGATGCAAATTATGGTCACAGCTCACACCTGTAATTAAAAAACCGGCATGAATCAAAATGGAAAATACTACAATCCAAAAGTTACTGCTTTTTATGAGAGCTCAACTAAAAGAACTCTTAATTGCCTATGAGATTAGTGGATCTTTAATAGCTTTTATAATCAGTTTAGTTTTTCCTGAGGGCTATCTAATGTTGAACTGCACATTATTAATTACCGTGGAGACCTTCAAGCAACCTGTGTAGACATCTTCACATTTATTTGGGTCTCTGTTGGACACATTCGTGGAATGTGGCTTCATATTCATGGGCTTCTTCTAGCCCTTTTTAACCCTTTTCCTGCATGAAAGGAAGGATGGGTTTTTTTGTAAGCGTTATTTATTCTTACTGTTAGTTATTCTAAAATTCAAATCAACACAGGTCAGAATGTAAAAATTGCTGAGGAAAATTTGGCGTCAGTCAGTTTCATTATTCTGATAGGTGTCTGTTTTCAGATAGGACTGAATGTAGGACAGGAGCTATGTTGAAATAATTAAAAAAGAAGAATAAAGAAAATCCTTCATACCCATGAGATATATGAAGTATCATTAGCAGAGTTAATGTTGTCCAGAATAGAAGTCCTGGGTGTATATGGACTGGGACAATGTTCCACTAAGTCAGGAGTGGTATAAGATGGAACAATTTTGCACCCTTTTACACTCAGCAGATCTGTTGTAGACAGTCACAGTCAACAGGGCTACGAAATGACCCTGAGTGAGCTCTGCAACGGTGGAAAATGCAGTGAAAAACAATCCCTTCTGAATTATGTGCTGCTGTTACTTTGCATTGTAATATTGAATGTATCCCTGAACTGATGTGAAAAGTAGCCAGTGTGCCCCACATATGATTTGGCTGGGGAGTGTAGGTGCAGTCTCACAGGTAAACAGTAAATATTACTCTTTTAGAAGAAGATTTGAAATGGCAGAAATTACCAACAGTTTCACCTTCCCCAGCAGTGTAAGATAAAATGCTGGGATTTGTGCATGAGGAACTCAGAGGTAGCACAGATGATGTTCTAACGTAATTTTTCATTTGTAATGTGAGGGCTTTTGGCCAAAAGTCAAGGCAGGGGGCTGCAGCAGTAACCTCCCAAACTGCTGGGTGAGTTTTGACAGGGCTTATCTGGCAAATTTGCAGTGTCTACAGGAGGGTTTTCAGGCTGGTGGCATGAGTAGATTTCAGATAGAGCAAATGGGATTTTGAAGGTTGCTGCGTTACACTGAGAGGCCTTTGCCATGGACAAATGAAGTGACAAATAGCTTTCCTTAAAGCAAATGCCAGCCACAAACTGTAAATCAGCCAGCAGGGAGGTAAAGCAAGTAGAGACTCATTTCTCTCCTGGGAGAATGAGTGTCATGTCAAGAAAGCCCATGTTTGATCATCCACGGGCCACTTGGATTCTAGCACTGGCACATAAAGCAGTTGTCGAGCTTTGTGGCTTCTTGGTTTGTTGTGGTTTTTTTTAAATAATGAAAAATTAAAACCCCCTGTGGGCAAAGTCTGTCCTAATGTGCACTCTGTCCATCAGCTCTTGTTACTCCACCAAAAGCCTGACATCACCTCTTTTGTGCTTTCTCTTTAGGTCAGAATAACTGCAGCTGCCTTTTAGTCTTGGGCTGTCAGACTGAGCTGAGCACTTCTGCGCCTTCTGTAGCACCGTGGGCTCTTCCCCCAAACTGGTGGTGCATTTTCTTAAGGAAACATAGACTGGAGTTATCTAGAAGTCCAATTTTAAGTGTCAGAGCAATGTAAACGTCTGTATTGTCAGTAAATAAATTCTGAAATTCTTACTGTTAGCAACTGGTGTAAGAGTGAAGGGACGTCTTGCATGTAATTACATTACCAAGGACTTGGTTAGTTTGGTTTAGCCAATCAACTATGTAATACTTTTTATCTATGGAGCAGTTATTTACTTAACTGGCTACATATTTTTAGCTTTTAACATTTTTAATGTCCAGCTAAAACTGTCAGAGGTAGAGTAGCACTTCATTTACCAGCATTTTAAGTTGTTTAGTTACACTGAAGTGGAAGATTAGATAAATGTTGTTTCTATCCAGGAGAGTATTTGTAGAGATGGGTTGTTTGCTGGAAATGACATTAAGACACCCTATAATATGGTGTAATTGTTGATTGTGCCTTTGTGAGGATGTCAGGAACTTTTCCATTGTAATGAAACTCTGAGTTTTTCTTTCTTGCAGCTGAAAATGTAATTCATGTAATTCAGTGTAATTCATTGCACTGCTAAGATGTGAGTTGCTGCTTACAGAAGAGGAATACCTGTGCTGCTCAAGCCATGTGCTGCTTCTGCTGATGGGTATCCATCTGAACTCAGTTCCTAAAATAATGATTGCTTATTCACTTAAGTACAGCAGGCTCCTGTGAACAAACCTGTAGTGTTTCTGCAGCACTTTGCTTTTAGCTGTTTTTGTTATTTACAGTGATGTAGACCAAAAGCAGTTAGGTTGCCTACTTAGACTCCTGGGAGGCAGATCTGGTTGGCAGGAGCATTCTTTTATATTAGGGCTAGAAAGCAACATTTTATTTCATGTCCCTTACTGAAAAAGCTGTGAAGAACAGGAAACTGTTCTGGCGGTTTCAGAGAATGCATTACTGTAGAGGGTAAATAGTTTCCTCCATTGCTCATTTGCTCGTGGAGAGATGCTCAGCTGAACAGGGGCCAGAAATGGAAGTGGTAATCATTAAACAAGCAAATCCACCAGTTGCACTCTCCAAAAAAAATGATGGCAGAACATACCTTCGCAATCCTGAGAGGTGCTAAGTCCTCTGCGCAGGGGGAGGAGGTTGCACTCAGTGCTGTGGGATGAGGATGCTCAGCACCTCACAGAATCCCATGTGGTCAGCTGCAGAATTGGTGCGTCTGGGCATGGGAACTGCCATCTGCAAATTTCTCCCGTATCTGCAGAGCTATTCAGACACAACATTTAAGTGTGATTTGAATGTTCAGAATAGCAGATAGCAGTTAACAGAATGGGTCAAAAGCCACCGTTTTCACCCAGAGTTTTTTTAAGACACATTTCTTTGTGTTCTAGCAGTTGAGATAATAACCCTCCACTTTAGTAATTTAATTTGGACATTCCCTTTAGCTAATTAATTCCATAGGGAAGAAAAATGTTTCATATTTCAATTGTCTTTTTTTTTTCTTTTTTTTTTTTAGGTGAACATGTTTGTGGAAGGATTCCATGATGCTATTCTTCTTTATGCCCTAGCTTTACAGGAAGTCCTGAAGTTTGGTTTCAGTAAGAAAGATGGGGAAAAAATTGTTCAGCAAACACGGAACAGAACGTATGAAGGTAAGAGTTGATAGAGTGTTCCAGCTTTCAGAATCAAAAAAATTCAGGTCTTTGTTGTGTGCAGTGTAAAGACCTGTGCCATTCTTAAATGAAATGAAATCTTGTACATCTTTAAGACTGACTCACATACCTCACCACTCTGACTTTTCTTTGCACTAACCCTTGAAGTCTTATTCAGCTCAGAAAACTCCTAACAATTTAATGACCCCCAGTGATGTTGTAAAGAAATACCAATAATTTTCTCAGCCTCCTTCTTTGTTTTTGAAAAGATTACAGCTGCTCGCTTTACTCATGTGCATCTATTTGCTCTGAGATTGCCTCATTTTTTCCATTTGACTCTTTTATCTTAGGAGCATGGGAATGGATAAAAGCAAGCAGGTGCCAGGTTGTTTTCTTTTATTTCTTGACGGGGCTCCTGTGGCCCCTAGGAGGATTTCCCCCAGCCTCCATTCAGGAGCCGTGCGTGTTATCTCAGAGGCAGCAGCTGAACAGCTGAACTGTGCCTTTCTGTGCCTAATCTTGTAGGCTGCAATTCCACAGTGCAACTGGCACCCTGCTGATGGAAAGTGGTGTGAGTGCTTTTGCCAGGTAGGGATCATAGTAAATAAACTGGATTATTGGATATATCCGTCATAAATGAGAATATTCCCATCCATCTCTTTGTAACATTCTCATCCATCTCTTAAAATACGTAGGGGTAGGATTGGCAAGGTTTCCTATGGAAATGCTTAAGAGAAGGAAACATTTCCCCTAGATAAGAAGCAGACAGTTTATTTGAATGTGTAAAACACCCTTCAGTGGCTGGGTTCTCTGCTCTAAGAACACACTGGATATAGGGGAGGAAAGCAAGAAGGCCATCTGCTCCAAGCCTCTTTTCTGTTCTCAAATTGTGGCCTGAACACAAGGCAAAAGTGTCCCCAGGGCAGCTTAAGGCAACATAGGGATTGCTTTAAATTATGCTGTTTGCAGTCATCCGGTAAGGAGCCCTGCATGAGCTGCAGGTTGTGCATTATGTCCCACTAACTCCCTTCACACCTATGGCTTCCCAAAACACTGTTTTAACCGAGGGAATCTGGTGTCTAAGCATTTCCCTTGCCGTTTGGTTATCCTGTGTATGAGCAGATGCCCCAGCACAGCCTGTCTGTGTTTTCTCTACTCCTGCTCCTCTGCTCCAGGAAGCCACCAGCTGGTGTCCCCACGCGTCTTTGATGGTACCACGTGCTCCATATAGATTACATGGTTGATTCTCACACCTTACGTGTAAAACCAGAGGAAAAAAATGTTCTCTTTCTCCATTTGTAAAAACCAGTTTGTTGTTGTTGACTGACCTGTCACAGCTATTCTGAAAACATAGCTGTCAAGTTGAGCTCTGAAGGTTCAGGTAAAAATGCCATATAAGTCCTATGCTATCTTCCCTCTGTGGCAATGTTTTGCTGGACATAATTTACAGGGATAAAACTGATTTTGAATAAGACTTTTAACTTGATGTCTTTCAAGCCAGTCCTTTTAGGAAAATCACATCCCTTTATTCTACCTGTAAGCCCCTCTCTGAAGTGGATACAGGATTGCAGAGTATGGTCCACGCAGTCACCAACCAGGCTCTACTGCAGGACTGAAGCTTTATAATTCACTTAAACTTTTGCAGGCCTTGATGGTGGGAACTCCAGTTTCATTAACGGCATTGATTTAATTGCTGACATCTAGATATCTCATTGCCTAGCTGCCTCATTTTACAGCCTGCTCTGAATAGGTAACCCATCTGAACTTCAGTGGGATAAAATCCTCATCCAAAGGTAGTTCTTCATTAACGTGGTTTCAAAATTTCCTAAATATGTTTCTTAAGAAAGAACATTTCAGAAGACATTGACATTTCAGATGCTTTGTTTTGATTCAGATGGAAAAATTAAAAATTAGTCTTTCCCATTAAAAAAAAAAATCCCAGTGGGAATTCTGAATTTCAGCAAATTTTAGTACCTACTTTTGAAAAATGAGTTTTGGCTTTCTGAGGCCAGGAAGGTGTTTGTTCCAATTAACATCTCCTGTCAGATCCAGAATCCAAATTGTCATGTAGGCAAGGATGTTGCAGCTCTTCATAGTGGCCTCTTCCAGTGCTTTCACAGCCAATTGGCTGTACCCATTCTGTTTTCCTGTAGTAATCAAATTTGTGATTATTTGATTACTGTGTTGTTTTACCAAAACGTAGATGCTTGACAGTACATCTTTTGATGCACTACGTTTTGAAAATCACAGTAGGTTTAAACATTCCTGACATCACTAAACGGGAAGAGAGACTAGGTAAATGTAGCTATGTCAGTCAGCTGCATATTTAATGTCATTAGGTGTGTTGAGGGGATTTTTTACTCTTGCTGAATATCTGACCTGTCTTTTCTGATTTACAGTCATTAGAGAACCTGATTCTCTACTGTTTTTGTCTGGTAGTTTGAGTAACATGGATGTAAAACAATGCCTGTTTGACTTGCACTGGTGTAAATGGCTATGTTTGGTATCAGGCAGTGGAGGATCACATCTAAGAATATCTGCAGTGATAAAAGCGTACTAGTAAAGCCTTGCAAAGTCTTCATCATAGTTAGGTTAGACCTTCATAAGAGTAAATCGGCATTGTTTGATGGATTTCAAGAACCTGTTTGGCTTACACCACAAGAGGCTGGAGCAAGGCTTACATTGAAAGAAGAGGCTCACACAGAATACAGGGAAGTGTTTTCTCACTGTGACAATTGGAACAAGTTGCCCCAGAGAGGTTGCAGTTTCCATCCTTGGAGGTTTTCAAGACCAGACAAAGCCTTGAACATCCTCTTCTTCTGACCTCCTGGCTGACCCTGCTCTGAGCAGGGGATTGGACTAGAGACCTCCTGAAGTCCCTGCAAACTTGAGTTGTCTTATGGGTCTATGATTTCCAGTTTTCCTAAAGTTTCCTAGAACTTTTAAAGGAAAGAAGTGAACTGGGGGTGTGAAAATATTTAAGAAACAGGACCATATTATGCAGTTAATCCTATGTGCATTTACAGGACTTAATGCATATGTAATGCATAGGTTACCTCTTGTCCACACCTTCTCCAGTACCCCATCAGATGGAAGTGACACTGGACTGGCTGTATGAGTGCACCAACCCTGTCAGGCTGCAGGGCCTAGGGCTGTACCCCTGTGTCCTCTGCAGCACATGAGCTCCTTATTGAGGCATCATTAGATACTTCAGGGTTAGTCTCTCTGTAAATAATTCACATTAAATATATTTGTGTTTTATTCTTGCACACTGGCTTTCTGGATTAATTTTTTCTCACATATTACCCAAACAGTCTCACACATTTGATATTTAAAAAGGAACAATGTTAAGAATTCAGGAATGCAGACACTGAGATGAAATTACAATTTCTTTTGGAATGCCAACAAAAATGCTGGGAGACTGATGAGATTTCCTGTCATATCAGTCTGTAAAAACCTGTCCACTGTTTTCTCATTTTCCTTGGAAAGGCTCAGTATTTCAACTAATTAATTTTCTAATTCCTCACATGCCATTCTTTAGGCATTGCAGGGCAGGTGTCCATTGATGCCAATGGAGACAGATACGGGGATTTCTCTGTGATTGGAATGACAGACCCAGAGGCAGGCACGCAGGAGGTAAGGAAACAAACACCATTGCAGTTGGCCACTGGTGAGTGAGCCGCTGCAATGTAACATCATATCATCTGTTTACTTGGTGTGTACCTGTTTATTTAATATACACATTAAAGGGGTATTTATTTCTTAATCTGGTCAGTCTGGGGCCCAAATCCTTTCCATAAAATAGTTATCTTTTCTGTCTTTCTTAACTTCTTTTCTTTAATGGTGCATGTCTCTCTTCACATGATGCTAGTCTTTAAAAATCTGTAGAATGAAATCTCACATTTTAGCTAAACACTGATAAATTTTGAATATGAGAAATTATTGCTTAAAATGAGTTTATTCTGTTTCTTCTATTGACTGGTAAGAAGATTAATTCTGTAGTAACCAGGATACAATAATTACCCTGGATACAATAATTACCCTGATACATATATACCATGAGTACATGTATTTTAATCTTACTCCGCTGTCTGCCACAGGCAGGAGTGTAGGCCTTGCGTCACCTTGTTTTTCAGGCAGTAAGACCTGAGCACCTTGTTTTCAATGATTAAGAGGTGTTTTAATCAGAGGGCTGTATATACACCACATGCGTGATTCCATCGGACACAGCAGGAGTGGCAGCAGCCAGGCTGTGAAAAACAGTCTATGAGAAATAGCACCAGATGAACACAGTGAATAGCATGACTGGGTTGAGTTTATCAGTACAGACATGGCCCAAACTCCAGCTGTAGCATACACCTCCTGTTCGTTGCACTCTTAGTTGCAAAGTCAGCATCAGCCTAAGCTTTGCTGGCCTCCCCTGTTGCATCAAGCTCACGCATAAAGCAGCAGTAATCTGAGCTGGACATTTCTGTGTGTGGATTTGAATCTAATTATGTTATTGTTGTTGTTAGTAGTGTGGCAGACACAGACTCAAAAAGCCTTTTTAAAAGCATCAGAATGTCTAGTGTTGTGATGTGTAAAGGTGATTTAAAACTGCAGATGCTCCCTGGTGTAGGAGTAATCATCATTAATTGAAGGTAGAAGTACAAATTGGTTGGGCTAACTTTGATTTGAACAACATGTATCTCTTCTTTTTGTTCAGTCCGTTGGCTTTTTATCTCGTGTCAGTTTAATCCCTGTCTCCTAGACTTCCTTCCATTGCTTGTTCACTTGCAATTGAAACCATCTTTTATTTCTTTGATGTTACTTTTCTCCTTTTAACATGTTGCTTATTTTAATTTCCCTCTGCTTTGTTTATGACATTTATAAATGCACATGCTATTAACATATTTCATCAAATCATAGAATCATAGAATGGTTTGGTATTTATCCATACGAGAATGGCTTAGTTCAGCTAAGAAACAGATGAATGGGTGTTTGGACAGAGCTGTTTCCCCAGGTCCGTCCACAGCGTTTAAAGGTAGAGGAAAACACCAGATTACCTGCTTTGACCTCTGCTGCACCACAGACAGGCAGGTTTCTTACCCTTGTGTTGAGCCCTGTAGCTTACATGTGACTAAAGCTCACACTGTTAACAGGCATTTGTTTTTCATATGGAGATACTGAGGAGTAGGGACTGCCTCGCTTGCTACCTTGATATTTGTTCCACTATTTAAGCAGTCTTACTCTTTAAAAATCTATGTCCTACTTGTAATCTGAATCTGTTTGATTGCAGCAGCTTATAGTTATTTGTTCTTCTTGAGCCTTTCTCCATGTTCTTGTGTTCAGTAAGTCCTGCTGATAGAGGACTCTCTCACTCCTGTCTGGTGAATTAAACACTCTCTTAATGAATAGTCTGCTGCCTGCAAATGGTCTCCGAGCTGTTTTCCCTCTGCTTTTTCCAGTTTACCGAATTTGCCTTTATTTTAACAAATGTTTAAAAAAATCTTTTTTCTTAGGATTTGTCTCCTAGTTGAAAAACTGGGAAAGAAATCAGCTCCTTTACTTAGTTTGAAGTCTACTTTTGTGTATCTAACTACTGCAAGTGTTACCTTTTAACTCCTTCCCTTCTTAATGAAATTTAGGTGAAAGATTTGAACAGGCTGGCAGGGGCTTGATTTATAAAACCAGTGTATTAGTAAATGTTTTTTATCCATGGTAGAACAAACATGTCTTTTGATTTGTTTCTGCCATCACTTCTGACTACTTCAGTGTAATGATATTTGGCATTTATTACTGTACTTATATTTTTTGGGACTCTTCAAATGAGGGACTTACTACTGTTAGCACAATTTAGTCCTGCAACTTTGCAGTAGATCCAACATGCGTTATCTTTGATAAAGACTGGATTTACTCTTAAGGACAGGACTGAAATTCTACATTATCTTAATTAATTGGTTTGAAATAATAGTCCATGCTACCAGAATAATAAGCATCGAAGGCCCTTTCTATGTAAGTACCAGCAACTGCAGAAATACAAGGTGGAAAATGACAGGCTCTGTCATAATTCTTCAGAAGATTTGAAGATTTTATCTGAACATGATCAAGTACCTCCAGATCTTTGCAGAACAGAAAAGTTCAGCCTGGAGTGTGTAGTCAGGAGCCTCAGCACACAAGGTACTTGAAGTGATACTTTTACTTAGCTGAGTGACAGTGCTGAGTAGTCAGCACAGTGTGGAGCAATTGAAGAAAGCCTAGGGAGAACAGAATGAATATTCAAAGTTAAAAAAGTTAGGAGCCTGGGGGCAGACCACATAAAAACCTGTGAATATGTTAAGGGGTGTTTCAGAAAGGAAGAGTATTTCCACTGGCAGTTGCATAAGTAGTTACGGATAATCGGAACAGGATAGATATAGGTTACCTGTTCGGGGGAGGCCACTGACAGAAGCGATAGCTAAGTTGCAGAAGAATTGCCTACAGAAATTGCCAAGTCTCCATCTTTGAAGGCTTTTAAGAACAGGTTAGATAAATATCTGTCAGGAATGCTTTTGTTCAGTTGATCCTGCCCTGGGGCAGGGCATACACTACATAACTTCCCACAGACCCCTTCAGTGCTATTCCATGTGATTCAGCATCCTGCCACAGGAGTCCAAGTGCGTGGTGCTGCTCCTCTGTTTGTTTTACTTCTCTAAGTGAATAGGAAAATCTTCTCATTTCTTTTTTTTTTTGCCTAGGTAATCGGGGACTACTATGGAAAGCAGGGACGTTTTGAAATTCGATCAAATGTGAAATATCCTTGGAATCACGGCAGGCTGAGACTAGATGAAAGCCGCATTTCAGAACACACAAACAATACACCGTGTAAATCATGTAAGTTTAGTCACTTAATGCTTCTGCCCAGGCTGTCAGAGAGAGGAATCCATGTGGTGATGCAACATAACAGGCCATATTAAATTGCTTAGTACAGTTGTCCAACTGAGACATCGTGAGTCTGTCTCTCTGCTGACTGCTTGGGAAATTAAGGTCTGGCAGCCCTGGGTAGTACGTGGTCTGAATCACTTCCCTGAACTTAAACATGACAGTAATCATGATGCACAGCCCAGGGCCCTGGAGGCTTTAGGACTTTCCAGGGGCTAAAAGGTAAAATATGTTTTAGCCAGAAAGAAGGATATAATGAAAACCCCAAACAGAGAGTAATCACATTGATAATTAACAGCTGGGGAGCCAGTGCTGATGGGAGCAGTGTTCTCCCGCTGCAGAATGATTTTCCATGCTATGAGAAGGCACTGCAAGGGGCCCAGTAGACTCAGAAAAAACGAGGTCAGTTGAATGGGGCAACACCTGTGAGAGAGCTGGGACCACCCTCCACAGAGAAGGTGTCCTTGTTGAGCAGGACACTGCGAGGAGATAAGGGTAGGAAGATATGGGTGCCTCACTGGCAAAGGGAAATTACTAGTCTTGCAGTGAAAAGGTATCTGTAGCCTGATAATTTTTCAATCCCTGAAAAACCTGTGTGTACACACATGCTGTAGAGACTGTTTTCGGGCTACACCATCTGTACTCAGCATGGTGTGGCTATGCATCTTCTGCCTTGCACACATCTTGATGTACAGACAAAATCCCCTCAAAGGGTCAAACATAAATGAACAGGAGAGAGCAGATTAGTTTCCTTAATATTTCTCTGTTCCTTTCCACAAATGCAGGTAGGCATGGAAAAGGGAGCATGCTGCATCCACATGAAAATGCCATTTTTCTTCAGCTGCCTTGCACTTTGCAGAGTGACGGTACCTACTTGGGCTCCCCTTCAGCCACTGTGTCCCTGCTCTGCCTCTGCTGAGATTTGGAGCAAGGCAAAGCTCATATGGCTTTAACTTGATACAGCATAGGTTCAGAAAAAAAAGGAGCAGCTGTTGGATAATCATACAGTCATTTTAATAAACCTGGGTGATACAGGGTTATGATGCTAAGCCAGGTGAAATGAGTTCGTTTCTGTTATAATGGCTCAGGGCATACTCACTGCTCGTGCCTGTTATGTGCGTCATTGTAATCCCAGTCTGTTATGTTTCAGACCAACAGCATTCCTCTGTATCACATCTCTAGAATTCTGTCTTCGTCTGACATTGATCTTGTGCTTGTTTAACCCCAAGGAAAGCAAGGACAAAAAATAAGCATGCAGAAACTGAAACTAAGGAAGAGGTTCCCATGGAGTCCAAAGCTCTGAAAGGCTTTAGTTATTATCCAATGTTGGTCACTCATTTCTTAGTTGTGTGTGTTTTCCAGTATGTGAATGCAAATAGTTCTCAATATGAACCCTCATTGTTTGTTTTTCCCCTTTTCAAGCAGGTGGTCTAGGAGAATCAGCAGTTACAGGAATAGTTGTGGGCGCCTTGCTTGGAGCAGGATTACTGATGGCTTTTTACTTTTTCAGGTTAGTCCCATTCATTGAAAGTTCCATAAACTCTTTTTACTCATCATCAAAACCTCTCAGCTCGTGGTGGCACATCCTTGATAAGTACCATGGTCATCTGTGGTAACATTCCCACCAAAGACAGCGAACACACTTTGGTTGTCCTTCTGTGTATATCCAAGTCATTTTGTTGACTCAGGGCCTTATCCTGTAACCATTTACATCTCTGAGTAACATTACTTATGGAAGTAATTCAGTGAAGTGCCGTGGCCTTGAAAGCCGCCTTTCTTTGGTGCTCCTGGCCAGCACAATTGTGCGGGCTGTGACCATGTAAGACATTTATATCACTTGCCTGGTACCATGCTTAGTTTTTGGGTATTGAGTGGAATTGTACTGGAAGCTAGAAAGAGATTTCTGTTTTGGTGTAAGAGAGCATTTGGATTTCTAAGCTGTGCATTTAACTTGGTAGGCTGAGGTCTGTGGAGAGTGATCAGTGTTTCATTCCTGTTTAAGTAAAATAATTCTTACACTGCTGATGAGCAAATCTAAGAGAGTCTTGATCCTACACTGACAGAATAAATTTGTTGTACATGTTCAGCATCTTCTATATACTATAATTTATCCTCCTATATTATGGAAGAGAAAAGACAGATAGGAAAATAGAATTAACCTCTGCATATAAGAATGAAATAATTCTATCCAACAAAAATATATATTTATAAGAAAGTTACCAAAATGAAACAAGCAAAAACTGCTTCAGTTCACCAACACACTCCCAGGATTTCAAAAGGTCCCAGAAACAGGATTATTCATCAGGTGCTTACGGCTGAAATTCTGCAGGGTGATTATATTCTTGCATGTGTTTGGTGCTTATATATGTTAGAGAGACAAGATAAATTAACTGGTACTGATTAAAGTTTGTCTTGAAAAGAAAAGAAAAATACAAGTCTGTCTTTATATTGTATGTCGTCAGAGGTTCTTGCATCTTTTATACATTCTCAAGCTGAGATGATGATTTTTAAGTGTGTTTTTTAGCATTGTTGATACTGGGAGGAAATTGGTATGTGAGAAATGAGGCAAAAAACTTATTCTGAGCTGTTATAAAACTATGCAAAGCATTGTTGTAGGAACAGGACTTAACCACTTCGTGATCTGACACAAAGTTTTGGGTTGGAAATCCATGTGAGCAAAGGTGAGTGTCTGTAAAAGTAGACATCACACCTGAGCTCGACACCCGGTCTTTGTGTTTATGCCCAGAGAGAAGAAATTAGCACTTTTCTGGGTGCAGTTCATGTCATCCTCATGCAAGAGCTTAATCAGGTCAGAAGAATGCCTCTTAGAAATGCCTGTTTCCATTGGGTGAAGGAAGCCACAGGTACTCTGTCAGGCAGATCTGCACATCGGAGTCAGCTGAAGACAGTGAATTTCATCCTCCATATCTGGTTGCGCACACTCAAAGCAGGAGAATAACTCCCTGATTCCACCACTATAATAAACATATGAAACATGTTCAGATGTCAGATTTTCAGAAAATTAATACCTAGGAATTGTGTGCCCGGAAGTAATTTGTACCTGCAGCTTCTGTACCTTTCAAACTGTATAGGTACCTTCTGATTACATCTTGTTTGGATTTGTAATTACCACAAATGAGCATGCAAGCAGTTTTGAGTGTGCATGCAAACTGTTAAAAGATGTGAGTAGTAGTTCTGATACGTAGCTCTGACAGGATTTAAACCTAAGAAGCTTCATTTCTAAAATGTGGACCTGCCTTTGCGGATCAGCTACTGTTGTGCACGCTCAGACCTGTGGAGGGATCTGACTTGAAAATACATAAATGAAGTAAAGAATGTAAGTTTTCAAGTTCTTTAGGAGCCTACTGTTAGGGACACAGATGTCTAGGGAATGCTTGGCATACAGGCTTTTTGTCATGCATCTGTATAACCAGCACTGTATGCACACGGGGCTGGACTGAAAAACTGGTCCTGAAACTGAGTAGAAGCATAAATGCATAAAATATAAATGTGAAACTTCTTATGATTTTGGGGGGACATTTGGGTACTAGAGGGCAAACTGAAAGGCAGTCAGAGGGTTTGTTTGACGTATAAAGCAACATAACAGAATTCTTCAGAAGTCCCTAGAGGAAGACACGCAGGAAAAACTCGGTCTGATGAATGAGCAATTGTATTTACTTCTTATCTATCCTCTACATCCCTCTTCTAATTCATCATACTACCTCCTCTGACATTACAAACGTAGTAGCTTTCTCACAGGGAGATGGGAGGGTTAGTCAGTTAATATGTAGTTTCAGTGAGAAACACAACTGAATACAGAGTCAGATCTGTTGTTTGAACTCTGCAGAAAGTGCTCCCCCTCCATATACTGGAAAGAAATTTGGCTTTGATCGATTTAAAGCAGTGATGTGACACAGTTCACATGGAACTTCACAAAAACTTCCTTATCACTTAGATCAGAAATTTTCAAAGAAGCGAACGTCTGTGTCTTGGTGCTTTGAGACTGCTCTGTAGAAATTAACAGGCCTTCTTGAGCCTGGGTAAGATGTTTCGAGGCAAACTACTTTAATCTTTGACCAGGGTTTCACATGCTGCCACATTTCATTTTTCACCCAGCTGTCCCCTACAGGCATTCTTTATAAGGGAAGTCCTGTTATCCTATAGCCGGGAGAAGGGTTTCTCACTCTGTTCCTCTCCTTTCATGCAGAAAGAAATACAGAATAACTATTGAGAGACGAACTCGACAGGAGGACTGTAACATGGGGAAGCATCGGCAGTTACGTGAAGACTCCATTAGATCTCATTTTTCTGCTGCATAAAGAAGAAGAAAAAGAATCCCATTCTTCCTGGGGAAAGAAATAAAAAAAAAAAGGAATTAGGGAAAAGGACACAACCAAAGACATCAGTGTAAAAAGAAGAGGCTCTTGAAGAACTCACTCTTTTAAGCAGTAATTTTGTCTTAATTTCTTTCAGCTCAGGAATGATTTACTAATCATGTTATGCTGCATGGCCTTTCATCTCATGAAAAAAAGAAAATGATGCAGTTTGATGTTACAGGATGTACTTAATACATCAAGACAGTATTTCTTAAGGATATATTAAGGGCAGCAGATCTGGGTTTAGGTGATGGGGAATGTCTCACTCTGTTCCCTTTTTTTTTAACTCCTACCTTAATTGCATATCACGCATGGGTATCAGATATGGTTTCACAGACACAGGTGCTGGTTTGCTGTCAAAAGGAAAAAAAGGGTTCATTTTGAGTATGATCCTGCATCACTGAATCATTGCTGTTGATTATAGGGGATACAAGATTGAGCATATGGAGTTCAGTCCTGGGAGGGAACTGGCACTTGAGTGTAATTAACTCCACTGAGAAAGGCAGGTGGGTGGAAACACACACAAATCATTCTTCTCTTGTTTGTGTAGTGTCACAATCAAAAGTGCTGATTCTTCCTCTTAGGTGCAGGGAAAAACTGCAGTGAAGGATGTGGAGCTTCACAGGTGTGAACTAGCAAGAGAGAAGGCAATTAGGCCTCTTCCATCTTATGTGTGTTTTGTCATGCTCTTTTCTCTCCGCTGCCATCACCTTTCAGAGAGGCAAATATAGCCCAGGTAGAGCCTGCTTCTGTTCCCAGTGAAGTGAATGGCAAAATCCCATTAACTTAAGTGAGTACAGGACTGCATCCAAAATTGTAAATAGGAAAAGTGTTTGTATAGCTGAAGCAATTAAAAAGGGGATCTTTTTTTGTGTAAAAATTACATTCCATGCTACCATTTTATTTTTAGGATATTTTTATCTTGTATTTTTCTATTAAAATATCTATTTTTGCTTTGGTAGGATTAAAAATTAAGGGAGAGAATGTTTTGAAAACATATTTTTTATGATAGAAGCAACATGCAGGGAAAGTCAACAGCTGTAAATACATTTTAGAATGTAAGGGAGGAGAAGTGACTTCATGGATAGTAATGAACTTTTTTGCCCCACTTTCTTCTCCATGCATGGTCAACATGCAAATATCTACTTAAACAATATAAATGCAGTTAACTAAATTTGTATGTGATGATGGCCCTGATCCTGAAAATAGTGAACCTTGCACATGTTAAATAGTCCTACATTAGTCAATGCGACTAATACTCGTATGTGTACAATTAAACACACAAGGAACTATCCTCAGGAGTTGGGGTGGTAAAACACTTCTCTAGGGCTGGCTTTAATCCTGCTGCCATCTGTATCCCTGGGACTTTTGCCATTGCCTCTACCAGGGGCAAAATGGGATCTGTGATGAATTAGCTGCTGACAGGTTATTTTATATTAGACAAAGGAGAGCTCTGCACTTTCTAGTCAACAAATGGAAATGAACAGTACACATTATAAATGTGGTGAATATGACCTATAAAAATAATGTCTGTGAGAAAACTGTGCTATGACTGATTCTCGTGTGTGAAATCTTTTGGTTTATCCTATTCTGATTTCATCAGCAAAGCTTTCTGGCCTCAGCAGTCACAGTCAGACTTCACATGAAAGTTAATCTCAAAACTGGCACTGAAGCCTGTGTTCTCCAAAACTTTTAGGCTCTGAGAAGCCAGAGTGCCCGTTCAGAGAAACCATTTTGGGGTAGCTGGAAGTGAATAAAGAATGAAAACTGGCTCTGTTTTCTTTTGGCTGCCTTTTATTTGTTGATATGGAAACACCCCATGAAGTATTTTCTACGACTTTTTTTCCTTACATTTCACTTATCTCTTAGCCTACACCAGGGTTCGTCACCTGCCCTTGTCCCAGAGCTTCCTGACTGCCAGGGCAGCTCCAGAATAGGGGGTGGCTGTAGACCAGACAGATTTGGTGTCTTTATGACTCACTGTTGTTCACATGGTAGACTGCCAACATATTGTTTCCTAGTCTGGTGCTTAGCTACAGTAACACTGTGGACAATGAACAGGTTTCTGAATTGGCCTCCTTATCTCATGGGCACCAGAGAAGAATGTAGGCTAAAGCAGCATTCATACTGCTGCGGAGCTGGGGGTTTAAAAAGACTTCTGATTAGTTGGTGGAGATTTTTTCAAGCAGTTGAGTTTGTCTAGCCTCTGGGCATGATTCAGGATTGGGTTTTTTTTCGTAATTTCAAAACCAATTTTGATCTGATTTTTGGGTTGCAAATAAGCCTTTCCATATGTTTACTTTCTTTCATTCCACTACTTTGCTACAGAAAAAAAGGGAAGGAAAATTTTTAAATACATTGAGAAAAAAGGGTATGATTTGAAGCATAAACTTTTTTCAAAATGAAGTTTTCTGTGACTTGCTCTGCAGCCTGAACTGACACCCAAGCAGTCAGTAGTTAAGGGAGCAGGGCAGTAGTACAGATCTGCAGTTTCCCTGCGCCATGCACAGTCTTGTCAAGACAGGAGCTTTGGCTGGGACAACAAATTGTTAGGACAGCTTTTTTAATGTGTCCTCTTACTATAAGGAAACATTAAAAAAGGTATAATGAAAGGTCACTTTTCAGTTAAAAAGATAGTAATTTTGATCCTCAGCTTTTGTAGGGTTTTTAATCATGACCTCAAGAAGTGTTTTTACAAGATGTCTGTTGGTGGGATGCTGATGGAGGTTTATCCACAACTTTACATCCCAGCACCTCCCAAGAAAGGTGAACCTTTCTTGCACTTTGGAACATTTTAGATCGATGGGCTAAACCTGTGCACTTTTCCCATGGAAGTGTGGAGATAATTTAAGACATTTCACATAAGTAGATTCCTGTATTGCATAAATAAACTTGCTCTTCTTAGCTGCCTTACACAGGCCTCTTGCTAATAGTTCCCAGGTCTTCTATGAACCATAGATCAAAAACTGCCTTGAGTTTAGATTATTCAGCAGAGATATTCTTTACCAGCTAATGCAATTTTCCTTTCTGGTTCATCTGCATTAGCTCAATGCCACAATGTTTAGGCTTCAAGCTCTGTAAGGGGATGTCTAATCAAAATAATAATAATTGATTCTCAAAAGAGTTTTCAGAACCTACATTTTTGGCTTCAACAAATTGCCTGTGTTACAAACATACGTCTGTATTGCAGATCAGCACAAGGAGAGCCTTGATTCAGCTCAGCACTTCAGAACACAATATATGCTTAACTTCAGCTTCTAAGTGCTTTGATCTCTTGGGACCAAAGGGTGTTGTGATCCTGGCCATGGCTGACCTAAGGGAATCTTGCCATGTGCTTGGATTGGAAAGAGTTTGGCCTCACAGTACCTATTTTTATTCCGAAGTCTTACAGGTGTGCCTGTTAAATTGAAATTGAACTAGTGGCTTCATACTTTTTGTTTGTCAAAGATTAACTAATTCTGTTAACTTAGCATTTTTTTAAATTAGCAAATATTGGTCAGCTTAAATGCTGATTCACCTTAGAATCCTCTTCTTGAGGCTTCTGTGGACAAATTACCTGATGACTTCCAGCCTCTTATCTTCAGCATGTAGACTTCCACTGCAAGTTTACAAAGATGAAGCAACACTTTTGATAGTACCTGTGATTTAGTATGCTGTGACCCACAGCTTTAGAGTCTAGTGCCCAGATGCTTTGTCCTGGGCCATTGGTAGTTCTGGAAGTTTTGTTTATGGAGAGTTTGTATGTCTTGAGTTGTCTGCAACCACCACCACCATCACCAGTTAATTACCAGCTCCTTCTGTGTTGTGCCTCACTGAAGACCAAATCCAGCCAAGTTCTGAGAGCATTCAGTAATTGCTAAAAATTTTGATTGAGGGTGCTGTGCACCTTGCAAGACTGTGGCCAGAATTCTGTTTATTAAAGAGCTGTATTCATTCACTCTTGAAAGTAAATTTTAGTGATCTATTTTCAGTTTGTTTTTAAGAAATGCATTATTGCATCATTTAAACTATGTTACTGTTTTTGTAATGGAGAATTATTAAGGTGTAGCTAACGCTTTGAAAAACATTTGTGCTGGACAAAATAAGAGTATGCTTCCTGACAGCATGTTTTACTGGGAGGTTGATCTCTGATTCATTATTTGGCTTGGAGATTCGATCACACTCTCATCAAGCTGACAAAAAAACCCTGTCATTGGTTCAGTGGAAGTAAACTCAGGCCCTCAATGAAGTGTCTTCAGGCTTCAAACTCGGCATCTTGAAGCAGTTCAGAGTGAATTTCTCTGCTTCGCAGTAGAACAGGCTGCATCAGCCTTAGCTGACCTTGGCTCCAGCACGATTTTCACCTCATGAATGCCATAATGCTCCTGGAAAGCCAAGAATAAACATCAAAGACAGGAAGCTAATAGTCCTGGTCATAAATTTCTTTGGCAATTCAGTCCACCTTTTCCGAAGCTCAAGGCAGTTCCACATCCTTCACTACCCTCCTCTGTGTTTCAGAGTAGCCATGTAGCTGCTCTGTTTCTCTAAATAAAGCAGTTGAGGTTATTTTTCCTCATTTTCTCCCAGGGTAGAGTGAATGCTCTTGAATTCCCTATTTTTTTTTTCATGCTCTCTTCTCTAACTTCAGAAGTACTTTGGAAAGAGACAGCCATTTTCCATCATTTAGTCAGAAATGCTCCCTCTTCACTGAGAGGTGGCTTTTGCATCATTTCAGCCATGGTTTATTCCCACTATGCGGCCCATCTGTCAAGCACAGGCCCATGGCCACATCAGCCATTACCGGAGATCTAGACCCAGAATTGTCCAATGTTGCCTGTCTTTTAAGCAAGCAAAGCTGAAAAATCAGATTGACCAAAAACTTTCTGAAGTTTAATCTGAATTTTGCAGCCGGCATGCTTGCTTTTTTTCAAAAGCAGCCATGGCTGGCAGCATGAATTATGGTTATAGATGTGGTCCTGTTAAAGCTCATATGATTACTGAGCACCACTGGGCTCACAGAAACTGCAGTAGTCCAGGCATGGTCAGGTGATGTCGAGTGGTATCAGCCAGTCTTTTATTTTTTTATTACCTTTATTGTAACATCAAATCTAGTCACCACGCTCCGCAAAGCAGGCCATATGAGAAGAGAAATGAAAGTTTCTGATGGTGCACTACCTTTTCTGTTGTTCAGGAACGTGCCCTAGTAATTTTTCTCACAACGGTGAGCAATGAAAGGATAAATTTCAATAAAGTGCATGTTTCATAGAAGGCAGGTTTAGCCCTTTTTAGGGACGAAGAAATACCAAAGCTACTTTTTTGAATGCATTTTTAAGGGCATGCTAGAAAACGTTTTGCCTTCAGATGTGTTGTGCGAGTCTCCTCTCCTCCCCCCTTTCTTTCCCGCTGTTGAAAGCACAAAAAGATTTGTGTGTGTATGAAACCTTTCAAGCAGAAGATTTGAAGTGTTTGCACTGTGCGTATCCCTGCTTAGAGGCAGAAATGAGTTCAGATGGCTTGAGGCCTGTATTTTTTTCCTTTCTCAGATACCTTTTAACATCTGAGCTCTGAGGCTGATGGAAGATGATGTTGAAATTAAAACAAATAGCTGTTTGTGAGAGACCTCAGACCTGGCTGTCTGCGGGGGTCAGCAAGCTGTGCAGCAGATTTCGCGAGTGTCTTTTCTCTTCCAGAGAATGACAGAAAGCCTAAGTGCTGTGGTTTGCCCCAGTGAGGCTTTAAGTCTGGCATAAATGCAGCTCCACGTTTATCTCACCCATAGAAGAAGAAAGGATAAAGGTTAATGTTGGTGTTTTTATGAGGTTACTGCTGGTTTTGATCAAGAAGATAGTGCTATCATAGCTTTGAGGCTTTCTCGGGCTAGTGTTTAGTTATGTCCAGTGTATTGTTACATAGACTGTTTTATTATACTATTACTTCTTCCAGAATTTACCTTTCAGAATTACTTCTGACATGCACCAAATTTACAGCATACAAAACTAGCTTTCCAAAGGAGAGTCTTAGAGTTCGGTCAAAATCTGTCACTAACCACTAAGTCAGTATTCTCCATCAAAGGCAAAATATGCTAAATAAACTTGGCACTGTTAAAGTTTGTACGTTAAGCTATAGTACTTCAGAAATCCTGTGTGGATTCATTAGATCTTAAATCTTTGAAAGGTTAGAATCCGTTCTGTGTGAACTGTTGCTTTTATGTTTCTGTCACGTGAATGTTTCTAAAGGACGCTTGAGCAAGCAAAGAAAATGTACCAAAAGAGTATTTAAAAAACCAATCTTGTTTTAATGGTTTATTTTGTAATCTCAACTGGTATGCACGAGGAACACACAATTCTGCCCCCTAAACTATGAACAGAGGTTTTGCTAATGTTATACTACACCGTCTGCAGAGATCATGAGTGCAGCTATGTTGGTTCATGCTTGGTGATGATCTGGACTTCTCCTCTGTGAACTGCACATGCAGTGTGGCAGAGCCAGCACTGAAAAGCCACTATCACAGCTGCTAATCGGTGGTCATTTTATCTTGGTGCCACGTGAGCTGATAAATGTTTTCTCCCATATTTAGTATCTCCCTGATGTAGCCTTGTTGCAGATATCGTGATGGCTTCTGCAGTATTGGATGCAAGGGATGAAAAGATTTAGGGAAAATACCTGTGCAGTTGAATTAGGGACAGAGAAGAGAGGGAATGTTCGGGGGTTGATCGCACTCCCATGATGATACTATTGACTGTACTTGATGGGATCAAGTTCTTTCTGCACAGTGCACTGTCGTTACTGTTCAATATCTACTTTCTAGAGATGCAGCAGAAAGCTTATTCACCTTTAACATCTCACATAGCCCCCTTATCTAAAATTTAAACAGGATTTAAGTGGTGCATAGGACCTGCTCAGGGTGTGCCATGCCCTTAGGTTGGGTATTTACTGAGTACAGTGTCATCTTCGCTATGCAGGTCTAAAAGAAGACTTGGGCAGAGTGGCAGGATGAAGGCAATGGGTAGGATTTGCTGTGTTTCTTGTGCATAGGGTGCAATTATCACAAAACGGAGGGGACTCGGACACTGTGGACGTTAACTTTGTCCCCCTTTTTCGGTGATACTGTTCATTATTAATGTAAAAGTACTGGACAACAGAGAAACCTATTACCAGTCTAGTAGAAAACAAATGGGAAGCTGCACAGCATATTGTACTGATGTAAGTAGAACTATCTGCATATAATGTGATTTTATTTATTGTTGTTTTTGTGTAGAGGAGAGTGCGTATTCATGACTGTGGATATAACCTTTGTTTATTTGTGTAATGTATTTTAATTCCTTTACGACTTGGTCATTTAAAATATCTGCATTCATTGGTGTCCTTTGACTTTTTATTCTGTGCATTTTCTTTCCCACATGTTAAAAATCCAAGAATATCACGTAACCTAAATTGTAACATAATGTTTCCATTAAAGACATAGGAATACGCTATTACCTGTTTCTATAGTGTCTTTTGTCACCTGTTTACTACATTCTTGGTCTGTTTCATGTAGAGGATATTATCAGGTAGTACAGAGTGAATAACAGGACATTTATTCTGGGTCTAAGACACCATATAAACCACTGATTTTAATGACCATTAAATAAAGAATCAATCTAACTTTTCTTTGGGCAGAAAATTCCCCCTTACATTTTGAGGTCTGGGAAAGTTTTTAATTAATACAAACAAACTTTTGATATTTTTCTATTTATTTTCAGTCCTCCAGAAACTGAACCAAATTATTTAAATACATGGGAACCTTGACTAGTAAGCATTAATTTTTATAGCCTGCAGAGGGGCAAAACTTGCACATTTTGCTAAGCTACAAGCTCATTTCTTTGTAGCAGTCTTATCAGATAGGGGGAATTTAATTCTGTTTCTTTCCTGTGCTTTTACATACAGTCCAGATTATCCTGTTTTGTCTAGCCTTCTGCTTTCTGTACGCATGTGTCTGTTGTAGGAATGTTGCCAAATTTAAGATTTGTGTTTGAGCGCATGCCAGGCCTTTATAATCTAAAATAACTTGGAAATAAGTGTGAGGAAGAAATATCTGATCACACTCATATCAAGACTACAAGTACCAAGAACTCACTGGAGAGTTGGTGGAGAGATGGAAACATCCTCTGGGTTCACTATGGACCTAAAATCTTTCTGCAGCCTGGGAAAGGAAAAAGCAAAGAGTGAAAATACAGGCTTGGAGAGGCCCATTCAGTTAGGGGAGGGTTGAACTACTTTCATAGCTGCAATGCCTCTTACTGGTAAACCTCTAAATTTGTTATTAAATTTAATTAATACTACCAACAAGGAAATTAATGTTACCGGTTTGTACAGCTGATTAAAGGTGCAAAGAGATTAACTTTCTGAAATCGTAGAATATATTCCCAATATATGTTAGAATTCAGTTGATTTTAAATCTGCCTCCTCAGAGACACACTTCTAATTGTATCAATGTTGTACAGACAGAAATTACTATTTCTACTCCTTTTCCTTGAGAGTTATGCTCTTAAGTCTTCATCTCATTGGAGACAGGAATTCTCTGGAAGCGCCTAGCAATTTTCCAGTATTTCCATATAAAACATTGTAGAAAAAAATCGTACAAGTAGTGTTTTGTGTTTGTGATAACTGCAGTAATCATTGAAGCTATTTTGTGATCTTTTCAGAAGTGCACATTTTGCACAACTCATCTTGAGACTCTTCCAGCAAATCAAGATTCTAGTCAGGGTAAACTAAAGATTCGTTTACTAATGTTTACTAGTACTCTAAGTTTGCTAGAACTGAGATCAGCAACAGTCCATGCTTTACTGCTGCTATATTGTAGGGATATTCTGTCAGGGAAGACAGCAGGAGAAATGTGTTACATCCTGTCTTTATTGACAACAAGAGGAAAAAACCCCTCATCAACCTAATAAAATAAGGTTTTCTCTCAGGCTTGGGACTATGGCATGAGAAATTATTAACTGAATTTATGTTCAGAATATGACCCCCAGGCTGTTAGTGCATGTTGAATGTGTCATTACCTTCGTAGTGGCAGGACTTTCTTCTGCTGTCACTGGATTTTTTTTTCTTCTTCAATAGCTTATTCTACAAAATTAATGCTTGAGATATGTGTGATGAATTGTGTACATGTATTCATACATCAATATTTATGAAACAGTTATTCCAAATGGGTATCTTTTTGTCAGAGAGCATCAGGCAGTATGACAGGTAAAAATTTCATTTGGTGCAATTACTCCTAGCAATTGATCTTCAGTGGTAGCAACTTTTGGGTATCATTCTAGATATCCTGTAACCTAGCTGGACACATTTTTGTGGCTTTCTTAGGAAACTATTTCTTGAGAAACATTCATCATATTTCTGAAAAATTATGGAGGCATTTGAGCCAAATCTTGGCCTTGAACCTCAGCCAATGTTTTCTTGACTTGAAAGAGCACTGCCAATAAAAAGTAATCGTACAACTGACAGAACTTCTTTTGTTGCTTCCTAGGAATAACCACAATTTACAATCTGTAATGCCAAAAAGGGTCTCCCTGTGTACATGTGCTACTCTTTGTAAATTTTCCTGAGTAATCTTAGGGTTGGTTTGATGGTCTTCAGTCCTCTGCCTCAGGAAAAAAAAAAATCTTATTTCCCTTTCCATATGTAATTACTCTGTCCAGCTATTTGCTTTGGCAGTGCAGTGGTTTATTATCAGTGTTTATTACTTCTTGACATTACTTTTCAAGTTACACAATAAACCCCTGCTTTCAGATTTTAGATACATGCATATATAGTTTAGAAAATAGGTGATGGCAAAAATTGTAACCAGGGATTTATGCTTGTCCAGGACAGGGGACATAGGAAGCTCATGTCTATGGAAGTCTTGCTCTTCTCCCACCTATGTTTCTACAGTACCAAAGCAATTTCTCCAGCCTACTGTATTCCTAGTACTCACTATGTGAACAGCCACCAAAGATTAAATACTACAGTGCTATCTATGAGCCAGTGAGCTTCACAGTGGGTTATTTCTCCTTCTGTCTCCCTTTTGGGGTCTAGCATGCCAATAGCATGCTTAAACCATACAAAACATACAGGAGAAGCAGCATTTGTGCCTCTTCTTCCTACCTCTTGCCTAGTGTTCGAGTGGATTTGGCTTAGGGATAGCACTGCAGTTTTTCTGTCTCCTAAAGGAATCATCTAAACATGAATGCTATTTGTGAAGCAGTGTCTTGCCGAAACTCATTTACTGTTGTATAAAAAATGAAAGTGACTCAAGTAAAGGGATTTAAAAATAATTTTCCCATAATCTAAATGCCTAGACTACCTGACTACAGCAGGCATTTCTCACTTCTTATTTCTCTTGCTGCAGCAGAACAGTTTTTTATTGTTATTTAGCCTTCAAAGGGAAAGTTCAGACTATACACTATAGCACGGGGGCAATTCTGACAGCAACATGGGTTTAAATCTCTCTTCAAACCAAACAGCACTGTATGATCTGGGACTTGTTACAGCCCTGGTAATAAGTATTTATTAGAAGAACAGCAGCAGGAACAGTCCCTCTGAGTATGACTTACGTGTCCTGGCCAAGTTAGATGCCTGTACCAAGGTCTGGACTAATGTCTCTGACATCTGAAGAAGGAGTAAGCTGCTCTCATGATGAGAAGAATTTCAGATAGTGAGGAAGACCTGGTAGCACTGTCTGTCATTGAACTTGCACACATGTGTGTACATGCCCCTGCTGAAAAGGACTGCCAGAAATGTTTATGTTGAACTGCTGCTTGGGCAGTGTGGAGTATGTTGAGATTCCTCTGCAGTACTTGTGCAGGACGGACGGTCTAAAGGAAGAATTCACACCTTGTAACTGAATCCCTTCATGCAAGGTTTTTTGAGAACAAGGGAAGGGATCCCACTTGCTCTCATTTGATTACTGTAGTGTTTCATGAGATATCAATTGGAATAACAGCTTAAGAAATACCTTCCTTTCTTAAGAAGAAAATACTAAGGAATACCTTTCATGCTCAGGCATCAAAGGAACAGATCCATTAAAAAGGGATTGATAAACCCCCTCAGTTATGTCAGGGAGAACAAAAAGCATGGCAACAGCTTGATGAGTACAGGAAATAAAGCTGGAGGAATTAGGCTACTGGGTAATGACTAGGAAAAGGCATATTATAGATAGAGGAGATCAGGGCTTTAGTCTCTGTTCTCAGAAGAGATTTACCAGAGCAGAGGACTGGCCAGCATCCAACCTCCTACCTTCCTGGGATAGAGAGAAATTAGGCTTTCTGCTGGGTCCTGTGCAGTTTTAGAGAAGTAACGGAGCCTGTCAGGAAGGCACCAAAAGGTTTAAAGAATGTGGACTAGTCTCTGCCTTTTTGCATGCCTTCTTAAACAGAAATAAACCTCAGAACCACCGGGGATTCACCCAGCACCAGTTATAAATAGGAATAATGAAGTAAAGACATCAAACAAAGGAAAATGTAGGCTGTGTATCAGGAAAAATTGCGTAAGAGCGTGATCTATTAGCTCTCAGGCAGCCCTCCCGAAGAGGGTGGGGGTGGAATTTCTGTTGCTCAAAGCATTAAAACCCCAAGCCCTTGGGAGTGTGCTGCAGGAACAATCCTGCACTGAGTGAAGGGAGGATGAGGTGATTTAACTGGTGGTCATTTCCACCTCCAAATCCCTTTCATGTCCATGCCAGGATGCCTTTAGTGACAAGCTGCAGTTCAATGCCAGAGCTGAAAGCAGCCTGGACACAACTGAGAGAGTGATTCAGAAGCAGCAGACAGGAAAGGAGGTATAGAAAGAGGGGTGGGGGGGGTTAATTTAACTGAGACAAGCCAAAGTCCATAAAAAAATTTTCCAGTTCAGTTTGGGATGGGAACTGAGGCTGAAACAAAGAAAGAGTGGTTAAGTGATCCCATCATTCCTTGAATATTTATAGATGCATGTCACATGTCAGTGGCAAGTGTGTTAAAGCCTTATTAGCATTGCTTTCCTTAGTCAGGGCCTGACAAATTAATACAGTTATTAAGGCCTTTTGCCTCCAACACAGATACCACTGCTCTGTAAGCGCTCACCTGGGTCTGACCAGGGGAAATTCTTCCCCTGCCTGATCTGCAGCTGAAACAGAAGTTTCCATCAGCACCAGCACCAAATACTTAATTTCCTCCTCCCTGCAGCTCCCTCTTCTCTGCCAAGGAAATAAAAACGAAGGAGAAATAACGTTTCCTAATCATGAATGTCTGCATAAGAGATCATGTTTTACCTCACCCGTTTACATTGTCAGTCCTTTCTATAGTCCCTCCTTTCTTCACTTGTTTTCACTTTGTCATTTTTTCCCTTTATTTTCTCCATCGTTCTCTCCAGTCTCTCTGCTCCATACCTAACCTCCTTCCTTCCCTCTGCCTGCCAGTTTTCCTAAGTGCTTGCTTTCTCTTTCTTTAAAGCTATTTTAAAAATTGTTGTTGTCTTGTTTTGAAGAGTCCACCTGGATTGTCCACTCACAGAGAAAAAGCCTCAGCCAAGCTGGCAGCCCGAGGCAACAAATCTCTGGCCCAGGGGCCTTTTGTTTGGGTACACCAGGCTGTGCTGAGGAGTGCTGCCTTCTGCTGCGCTGTCACTGACCTGCTTTTAGTGTTGTTTCACCTCGTTACTGCTGCAGGGACTGCTACTGAGGGATACAGCACCTTTCTCCAATGCTAGGCTTACAGGAGAAATGTTAATAACCACAAACAGCTGCATTCCTTTGGAGGACATTGCTTGTGTCACCTGTCCATTAGTGAATACCACACAGTGTGGTGATTATTTTTTTATAAAAGATAAGAAAACTTTCCTTAGAACTTTTTGAAGATTTTTTTTTTTGTGCAAATAACTGGCTTCACTCTGATTTCTCAGAGTCAAACCTCCCAGGCTGTAAGAATGCTCAAAATCCAATTGCAATATTGCAGCCTTCAATCCCAGACAGACCACCTGTTGAAAACAAACTTTATTGTCTGTCAAACAAACATCATTAGGAGGCTGTGTCCTGCTAGAACATAATGTACCTAACTTGGCAGACTAATGTTAACAGGATAGTACCATTGTAGACAGAGGAGGCAAAGACACACCCCTACATATTCCATGGTGCCAGCACAATTCCTCCTATTCCTACAGGCCTGTAAAATTTGAAGCTGACTGTGTGATCTGTAGACTGCGTTTAAACAGCAAAGAGAGCTGCGTCACAGGAGAAGATCTTCGAGCACTGATGGTAACTACATCTCACACAAAGGTAAGAAAGTCCTGTGGAAACAGTAACCACCACATGCTGCACAGCATTGACCATGAGCAGTGCTGCCTCTGAAATCATGCTTCAATGTTTGGGCTGAATGCCAGCTCAGTTTTCCTCATAGAGGGAGTTTGTCAGCTGAAACTCTACGCAAGCTGATACGTCCTGTGACATATCAGGCATCTGAGGCAGCCCTTGCATTCTCAAAGTTGATTTGGTGAAACTTTGAACCTATGGGGCACACGCCGTAACTTACTTGTATCAGAAAATAGTTTGTACGGGTTAAAATGCTTCCAGATGCAGAAGCTGAGGCTTTGAAGAAGGACTGGTGGTTTTAAATCTCTCCATTCAGGGGATGCCTACTTTGAGATACTTTGATCTAGTCTGACTTCTCCAGAGGCAAAGCCTTACTCTTAGAAAATCAGATCTACGTTCGATTGACTCAAGCAGACCCACATATAAACAATGCATCCAAAATCACTGATGATTTGGAAAACAGAAGTATTTGAAAGAAAAGGTCAGTCCACAAATCCTCTTCAACCCCCAGATCCTTAGTTACTGTACTAAAAATCTAATTATTTTGTGCTTTCTCTTGGTAACTTGTTTCTTCTCACTTGTAGTTTTGTAAATTCACATATGAGGAAAACACTGAAAACAGCAAGAAAACTGTATAGGAAAGTTTGAAACACGGGACGGGGGGGGAGAGCCAGAGAAATTATTTAAAATACATTTTTTAAATTGTAATAATTTTTAAAAATATATTTTTAATTTCAGTTTTTTAAAGTTAAATACTACTTTAGAAATTTATGTGCTCCTCTTATTAGAAAGTCAAGAATGATCCTACTTCTCTTCCTTTTTGCTGTTGAGAACTGACACGAGTATCTCCTGGAATTCCAGAAGCCTCGCCAGCCACGTGGTGTAACAGACCTGAAGTCATTGCCTGAGTAACACCTATACTCAAAATGTGAGGCAGGGCTTGAAATCAAAACCATCACTTCTCAGGTCTCCAGCTCTGGTAGTTTTAAATGCCCACATATTTACATTACATTTACACTGCTACAGTGCTCTGTGTTGCGTGTGTTGCTTAGACTCCCTTGTGGTTGCAGGGCTAGCTGGATTAATTCACTATTCCTGAGAAGATCAGTGTCCTTGGTGGGAAGAAGCTGAGCAGCTTTGCAAACTCTCTGTCTGATTGTGCTGGTGGAGCAAATGGTTCCCTATTGTGGTTACAGTTTACAAATCAAGGAGATTATGTTATACTAGGTATATACCGCGTTAACAGCAACTTAATAAATCTAGCCAAATTTTACCAATGCATTGTCATGTACAGCACATTACCTTCTGTTATATCATGCCATATATATATTGAAAGTACTAAAAGCATGCATTAACTATATGGTGGAAACAGAGCTAGGTTGTGTATCTCTGTGTTATTTTCTATGAGTCAGGGCTAAATGCTTTGTGTGCCATAAAAGTCGTGCCTCCTCTGTAGATTTACACATTTCTCTCAACTCTTTGGAAAGAAAATTGAGAGTTGAGATGCAACAGTTTTTAATGGAAATGAGGGCTCTTTTCCCTTCCCTGACCATCCTTCTTTGCACAAACCTCTTCAGGGCTTGAAGTATTCAGAAAAGGAAAACACAGCTCTTAGAATAAAGGGAAAGCTTTAGAAATTGTTCAAGACATGATCTACTAAGATAAATTTGGTAGAATTATTTCCACTGTTCCACCACTGAATTTAAGTATGGGACACACGTGTGTAAATACTATCAAAGCAAAATATACTCAAGGGTGAAAGACTTTTCAATGCCTATTCCAAGTTATGAAACTTCTTGATATATTTTCTATTTGTTGCCATTCTTACTTCTGATTTGATGATCACATGTGAAAAGTTTTATATGTGAGGTTGACTGAAAAATGTTCATCCGCACCATGAAAAAGAAAACTGTTGAGCCCTGCTCATAATTTTATTTCTTTAAAGACCTTTGAAAGACTGTTACATCTTCTTGAACTAAAAGAAATATTTTCTGCCAATCTTAAAAAAAAAAATCCCCAGTATTTCATGCTAGGAAAGCAGTCCTTTTCCTTTGTCTTTTAAATAACCCTGTTTTCAAGCATGTAACACAAAAAAATTACTTAAGGTAAAGATATTAAGTAATGTTACCTTCAACATTTTTTACTGAAAAACCTTCAAAGTTTCAACCCAGAATTTTGTAGCAATGTAAAACTTAAAGGAAGGGTTTGTGTACTTAAGGGCCTCAACGAGCCTCCTCTTGTGCTTGCCTCATTTACTAAAGGAATGGGATTATGCACTCCAGTACTTTGTCCATCAGTGGCAAGTTGTGAAACAGCTGGCTAATTTTAACTACATTTGGCAGAGGGGAAGAGGGGTCTGAAAGATATTTGGGGTTCAGAGATCTCATGCAAATGGTGACTAAATGCAGGAAGGCTGTGTGAGCGAGCAGGAGAGCTGAAGGTCTCTAATGATGGAAGGAGTCAAAGCCGGGTTTCACGTTGATCATCTCTGTTGGCCTGATGTGAGCCAGTATTAACCCATGTGGGCAGTCAAGCATGCTGTCCCCGGCCCATTTCACAATAACAGTTTTGAATGGTAGTGTAAGTTGGAGTCATCATTTTTCATTTGGCATTGAAATAAACAGAGGAAAAGGACAAGGAAAGGGAAGGGTAAATATTTTTGCAAAACACATCTAAAACACTAATGAACATTAAATCATTTCTACAGGAGTTTGCAAATTAAAGGAAACAAGGAAGAAACCCTCCTAACTTTGTTAAATTGAGAACAAATACACTTATTTTTCATTTTCTACTATTATCTGGAATTCTCCTTCTTCCTAACATTATCATTATTACCTTACATTTAAGCCTATGCTAAGTGTGATTTAGTACAGGAGACAGAAAACCAGAGAGGTCTGGTTTTCAGTATCAGAGGTGTCTTTGTTGTGGAAAGTTGTCAGCTCCCAAATGTTGTCTGCACCACATAGATCTGTGTACTTTGGCAGGTTTATAGCTCAGAACCTGACTCCCTGGAGACTTGCTGCAACTTGTAAACCCATGAGGAATTTTTCAGGCTAGTTCTATATCCTAATTCATACGCTTATGAGAACAGTTCCATTATAAGGTTTTTAAAAGGCATTTTCAAGTACTTGCTTTTCTTTGTCACTCCTGTAGTAATAGTGATTTAAAACACTGAAAAAGAAGTCAGGTCAGCTGCCAGGATCAGATAGCTTTCTCTCTGAATTTCAAGGTAGAATTCCTAAAGCTTAGGTTTTGTTATCTGAGATGCAGAAAAATTGACAGGACAGAAAATATTTCAGCATTTCTTCCTGGCTTTTTATTTGAATTCATTTCTAAGTGCACTGTTTGCTCTCTAGGTCAAATGCCTGTATCAGCTGTGCAGCTGGACAAAATACTTCTAGCCAAGAAAGGCAAAAAAAGTGAATCAAATGATCACAAAATGAGATATTTAATTTTGCATTAAGCAGTAGAGTTCAGGTAACCTGAAACACTCTGGAGTTTTTTATTTGATCTTTTGCTGGAAAAACAACCTCTTTTCATCTCGTTTTGGACTGAACCTGTTAGTCTGTTTTCAGCTCATTTAATTAATCACTAATAAAGCAAAAGCATGAATTGTGCTGTATATTACGATTTCATTGGATTCTATTCTTCCATTAAATATCAAAAACTGATTTTTTTCAGGGGGAAAAAGAATCAGGTTTTTTGACTAGAGGTTATTCAGGAACTTCCAGTGCTATGAAAATGTAGCTCAGTAAATTTCTTTACAATTTGTCCCAGGATTATGGCTTCTTTGGCTGCATGGATTACTTGGCTTGGATCTTTTATATTTTTTCACATCAGTGGCTTCCAGTCTGTCCATCTTACTCTTTCACGTTTACGTTCTTGTCTCTCAATCCCCTATAACCTTTTCTTTGTACTATTAAAGCCACAGATAGAAATTCTTTTTCTGAAAGCCACACCAAAACTTGTCTCATTCCTGAACACCAAGAGAACATTGCAAATTATTTCAAACACCATTCCAGTAGGCCCATTCATAGTGTGGAGATGGGGCTTGTGTTCACAGGGTAAGATGTACATCAGGACAGAAAGAGGATGGGCAAAGCTTCACTGTTCTCGAACAATCCTTGCCTAAAAATTGGCCCAGAGGGTGATTGCTGCAAGTAGCAACACCTTGGAGCACTGCAAGACCTCCCAGGGTGCTTCCTGCTCCGGCAGGGTGATTGGACTAGATGATCTTTTGAGGTCCCTTCCAATGCCTAATGTTCTGTGATTCTGTTCCTGCCAAGGTGAGAGAGGGTGGAGGTAATTTACCAATGCAGCTGATCCCTGCACTTCCTCGCAGAGCTCCAGCACACCTGCAGTGCTGCCTCGCTGGGACTGTGAGGGACCAGGAGCCTGACAAAGCCTCTGGAGGACTGACCACCAAACAGCATTGTATGAAAGAGCATTTCTGATAAAGCATTTACACACCAGTTTATAGTGTTTTCATGTAGCCCATACTTCCTCCTATTCTGTTCTGGTTCATTTACCCTGTCCACAGCTGTAGTATGTAAGAGTGTTCAGAGAGGGTGTGATTACATCTGTTTTATCAATACACACCATTCTGTGGAAATGGGACTAGCAATTAAAATTAAATTACTCTGCTTTTCCCCTTTGAAATCATTGATGAAAAAAATAATCTTAAAATATTATCATAACCTTTTGCTAATATCACTGTGAACCTTTGGTTTAAGGTCTCTTTATTTAACTGTTTAAAAGAGGAAGTGATAACAAACATTTCAAGCAACATTGTTCCCAAAGACGTAAGAACTCCGTCTCCAAGCAAAATACTTAACTACTTCTTGTTTACAAGAGGTATTTTCTGATGTTCTTTTCTGGTTTGAAAAGGTCCAAAACTCACACCAAAAAAACCCCCAAAACCAAGAAGCACCTTTTTTGAACTCAGAAATAAAATTCCCCATGTACATTGTTGCTGGTCTGATACAGAGATGGAGGATGAAGTGCCTAAGAATGAGTTTTCTCATATGACTACTCCATGCAGCACATAAGCTCAAGTGAAGCTGGTAATATCTAGCCACATTGAATTGCAGATAAGTCTGCAATGCAGAGCCTCCTGTAATTGAGAAATACTTGATTTAGCTGATTTTTCTAACAGAGACTTTTAAAATTGAATTGACATAAACAAATAGGTGCTGTAAAATATGTGGTACATTGTTAAATAAATTAACTTCTTTAAATAAGAAAAAACCTACATGTGTTATTAACTGATTTTTGCACAGTGCTGAATGCTATTTTTATCCATATTCCATCCATGAAATTGGTAGAGCTGAATGGGAGTAAATCTGGTATGTGAGAGGAATCGTCACTTCCATTTTGATTTACTTTGATTTACAAGTCACATATAAGAATCTGCACATTTGAGATTTTGATCCCTAATCTTTAGTTAAAGATACAGCACTGCTGCAGCCAGAGGAGAAGCAAATGCATCATGGGCTTTGCTGGCCTGTGGAGCGCAGGCTAAAAGGACTCAGCACTTCTGGAAGGCACAGAGCTTATGAAATGGCTATTACCAATTGAAACAATTTTTAGGATTTATGTTGCTGACATGGAGACCATAACCTGGCCTGCAAAATTCCATTTTCTGCAGCTGTCCTGGAGAGTTGCTGGATCAGGTCTCTGATGGGAGTTCGCTGTTGAATGCTTTCTGACAAGTGGACAGAAAAATCCTTGTTTAGTTGTTTCCCTCCTTGCAATGGAAAGGAAATTCACTCTACCAGCTAGTTTGAGGAAATCTTCACGTTAAGGGGTAGGAGTGGGAGGGGGGAGGAAAACTTTTAAAGAAGGCAATATTTAGCGTTTTTAAAGGTGAGGAAATAAGCCAGCCAAACTGTCTGACCACTGGTATTCAGTGTCAAAGACAAAACTTAGGAATACCATCAGTTTGGCTGGAGTTTCACTTCTTCCCTTGTACATGGCAGTAAGGGTAATTACAGAGAAGTCAATAAGGTCACTCAGTTGACTTGAAACTAAGTTATCATTTTTGAGCCTGGATGTGGTTGTTGGGTTAATATCAAAATTCTGCAACTATAGCTGGGAAAAGAAACCAGCAAGGCTGACTCTTTCTGGTGAGGAACATTCTGACTTTTGCCATCATTAGTAAGAAATGTATGCATTAATTTGGAGAATAGTAATGATGAGAAAGAACTCATTTTTCTGAGGAATCTTTTTCATTCATAACGTTTACCCTGTGTCCTGCAGTGATCTTGTAGTTTAAAGAAAGCTGACAAAAATCTCATCAGGTAAAGCTTTCCCAGAGGAGGAATTTTTCCCAGTCTGTACTACTTAGTGATTATTTTGTATCCTGAAGCAAGGGATTCATACATAAACATAGACCACAATGCCTATATTAATGTCAGATTCCTATTTAAATTCATGCAGTTATGTGTCTGCGAAAAAATAACATTTTCTATGATGTGTTTCCAGAATATTTCTGACAGATATTCCAATGCCTTAGGTACTTTTGAAAAGCAAATTAGAACACATTACATAGACGATCTGTGAAAATAGGCTGTGACACAATTAAAAAATTGGCTCTCTGGACTTTTCTCCTGTGCTAAAAACCACCACAGTGGGTCTAGGTGAAGGTTGCAAGGTGCATCGCACACCTAACATGAAGGACAAGAGGAAACTTGCAGGCTGTACGTACCTTTTCCTGACAGAGATGCTTCAATACTGTAACAATCACAGCATGAGCCTGGCAATGGCCACAACCGTCACTCTGTCCCATGGCAGAATACTGTCAGCTTCTTACTGCTCCAACTCATGTGGGACTCTGCACAGCTCTGAAGAGTTGTATTTGGAGATCAGAACACTGAGGGACTGCTGCTGACTGCATTTGCACTGCTGGAATATCTACATGACCTGCAAAGTCTCCTGCAACTTCTCTTCCCTCACACTGCTTTGTCTCAGCATGGCGAGAATGCCTCCTGCAATTTCATTAGAAAAGCCAGAGCAGAATGTAAAGGTACTAAGTCTGACTGGTAAAGGATGCTTTCCTCACTCAGATCAAAATACTTGGTTTTGAGCAAGATCTAGCGCTTTCACAAGAGTACATGGACATGTAGCAATGCATCTTGATTTTTGCCAGCACCTTGTGTCATAAGAAATCTGTCTAGCCATTTCAGGAGGAATTTTGGAGGTGATTATTTCTTACATAATTTTAGTTTTAAAATACTTCTCACTTCCATGTAAGTAGAAGGAAAATGGCAGTCAGGACAGCAAGCCATGCAACAGAAAGTTGACCCTTATGGTGCTACACTTAATCACTGAAGTGCTAACCATTTCTCACAGAAATTATTTCCTGTCTGTGGGATGTATTCCCACAGCACTAATAGAGAGCTGGTATATTACCCTAATTTTAAAAGCTTATGTTGTCTAGAAGGCTTGCGTTGTATAAGATGCAACACAGAACATTTGCTATCAGATAGGAGAAAAAGTAGAAGTTAATGCCAACATGTCTATGTTGCTTTCAGCTTTAAAAAAAAATTATTTCATGAATGGAAGAACTAATAAATGCTGGTTGCAGTACGCAGTTTGCCATGCTATGCTTTTAATAACCCCAACTCTCTGACCCGTTCACAAAATCACTCTTTGCTCTCTCATATTTACCTTAAAGCATCTCATTCATTTTCCCCAATACTTCCTCTCTTTCCCACCTTCTCTAACATTTGCTCATGCAGAAATCAATGCCTGCTGTAATGTGTCCTAATCCAAACAGGTATTGTCCTGCAACCTTTATCTTGGTGGTGTCAGCACTAATCTGTTGTTTTTCAGGAAATGAAGAGGAGTATGATTTCTATCCCTTTATGAAATGTGCTTGAAATCAACCAGTGGATTGAAAAGCTATTAGCAGGGTGTCAGGTGGGCTCTCAAACAGACGGTGTGGATGGTTAAGAAATTAGACTAAGAGAATGTGGTTGAAGAAATAGTGTACACATTGTACAACCCTAATGTTATAAGTGTAATACATACATTGCCTGCACAACATAAATATGTACATCTCTTGAGGAAGGAAATGCCTTTTTAATTAATATTAAATAAATACCTGCGTCTAAGTACATATGAGTTACTTGCATATTTAGTGGGAGTACATGCGAATCACCCAGGCATCACTTACGGTACACAGACTTGAATGTATAGCCATTTCTCAAATCTGCTGTGTTCAGGAGTATTTGAAATGCACTCTATAGCAATTAGGCAGGCCTGTCTGTTTGTGGCAGTACTGATCTAAATTAACCCTAGAGCCAAACTTAAGTTTATTAAGAAACCGTCTAGCTCCTTCTCCTCAGGCAGGGATTTACTGTGTGTGTCCTCAGGAAAATGGTCACGCCTTCCCTTTTGGACATTCTTGAGGTTGCTTGGAATAGTATTGTATAAAATGATCATTCTGTGCGTCTCTCTGATTTTGGTGCCTAATCACTCCTTTCTGAGAGGTGAAAGCCTGTGGTCTCTGAGTTTAGACACTGTGATTAGCGCAGCAGCCACAGACTCCCCAGTGTCTTAGCGTAACCCTTCACAGAGTTCCCTTTCGTGGGCAGTCTGACTTACAGTTCATGTCTTCAGGGACGCGTGATGGTGGAAGCAGACAGACACAGGCCTTGAGAAAGATCCAAGTGTATTAATCTTTACTTCTGGTAGCATAAGTGATATCCAAATCCAGACAAACAACAAGCCATCTGTATACATTTGCCTGCTTCAGTTTCCTCATACTGAAGCATTCCTTGGGGTTAAGTCACTCTTCTAAGGAGTTCAGCATTTTCTCCTTCCTACTGTACTTTGACTTTTCCTTCAAAGCACAGAGTTGAAACAAGCTCTTCTCTAAACTATTCTAGAATGTCCACCAGAAAAAAAAAACATGGCGTTTTCTTTATAACTTACTTTATCTTAACAAGCTGACTGAATTTGTTTAATTTCTATGTCTTGGGGAGCTCAAACATTAAGAACTTGTTTGTCCTGAGCAATAGTTCTCTGTAATGCCATTTGAATGCACAATCATCCTAAAGTTTAACATATTATCATTACCTTCCATTAGCATCTACATAAGCAGTGCTATTTTCCCTTGACATTGCTGCTCATGTTTAACATACTAGAGAGACAAAAGACAACAGTGAAAGCAATTGAGCTCCACCTCCAAAATAGATGTTGCAAGCTGACAAAGTCATGCGCATATGGAGAGCTCATTTCACACAGACATGTTCAGTGACCTTTTTTGCTGCCCTATTGCAGAAGTGATATTCTGCAACGACTGTGTCCTCATGGCCAGCTGTTTCCTACTTAATTTCTACAACAATGGCATAAGAACAGCAGGCGCCTATTTCAAAGTGAGCACATAGCATTCTGGGCAGGGATCCTACTGTGCTTTTTCCAGATGGTGAGCTAGCTGTCTGCGTTCTGGATCCTCTCTTGTGGTGTGTTGTGATTATATAGCAAAGCCAGCTGGCATCAGCCAGAATTGCAGGACTTGTGGTCAAACTACATATTTCTACTGGTTCATCTCCTTTTGGTGTACCAAGGCACTTTCACGTTGCTGTCAGCAAGCATGAAGGCAACTGTTCTGTCTGCCATGCTCCTAAGAGTGCTTCATACAAACAAGCTGAGATCTCCACACAGAACAGATTTATCTATACAAAGCAAACACCATTTTGACAGGTCACATAGCAGCTCAAATGATGTGATGGCACCAGGAAGAAAACAAGAATAATAACCAGATATTAACTGTTTCCGAAAAAAAATCACTTTGTGAGGACAGGAAAGAGGCAGAACATGCTGGGAAAGCCCTGGCTGCAGCTCTGTCGTGCTTAGTGGAGACTGCAAAAATATAAAAGTGCTATGACAATCTCTGTTATTAGGATCTCTGCCATGCCAATCTTATGGCTATATCAGCAGTACAGCAGTGTGGGCCGTAAAACATAGAAGGCACAGGAGATTCTTGGTGGCTTTACCTGCTTGTTCACATAAGATACTAATGTATTAATGGCACACATGCGCCGATACTTTGCCTGCTGCACCAGGATGAAATGCTCTGAAGACATGTGGTTAAAGAGATGTTTCTCTCTCGTCTTTATGGTCTGGTTGCTCAGCACAGCAGCTTCTCCAACATCAGAGTCATAAACTCATGTATACATAGAAAAAACTGAGACATTGCTCCAAAATCCACAGGGGATTCTCACAGTTTTTAAATGGTTGCTGTTGTTTTGGAAAAAAAAACCTGCTTACCTCCTATTCCCCTTGACCCTTGACCTAAGCAAGAGCCCTGCACAGTAAGAAGTATTGGTTTAACCTGAGAAGCTACAGGTTGACAGTAGAGTGTGCATTCGAGGGACTGAACAGGAAAGAAGAGTGCTTGAGTGGATGGCTTTGAACATTATCTCCCTTGTGAGTGTGGGGATTTTCAATGCTGCAGTTTCAATGAATTCTACTGTATGAGAACAAAGGAAAGCATTTCTCATGGAAGCAAAGAAAAAAAAGCATTCTTCCCCAGATAAAAACTGGTAAGGACAATAAATTCAGAGAGGATTTGTTGTTTCTACATGGAATGTGAAAATAAAGAGACTTTGTGCATCAAATCTTTTAAGCATTTTTTACACTTTTATGGAAAAGATAATTACCTTTCACAGAATGGCATATATATTGTAGAAAATAGAAAGTTTAAAAAAAAAAGGCCTAGCTTTAGGCATTAACTTTTACATACTCAGGCTCTATCAGTTTGCAAAAGATGACAAACAGCTTTCTTAGCACCAAATTAGGAATCTTGCTGCAATGAACTGCATACTGCTACAGGTTGTGTGAAGTCATAGTCTGGACCAGCGGACAACAGCTTTGTAGTGCACAGTGGGACATGTTTAGCACTCAATGAAGTAGCCACAGGCTTTGTGTTTCAAGCCAGGGGAGAGTGGGTTGGATGGGAGCAGGTCAGTAACTCCATCTATGTGTCTGCAGGTATCCCTTACAATGATGAATATTAAATTTTTTGGGTTTAATGTTATTAGCAGAGAAAGTTCACAAAATAATGCAGCCTGGAGAGATATGCAGCAGTGCTGAATCAGGTGAACTCCTTCAAAATCTTGCTGGATGGGAAATGCCTCCTTATGTGTCTCATTGCATCCACGATGTCTATCCTCTGCACTGAAACAGAACATCCCTTTGGTTGTTCAGAAGGCTGAGGACTATTTCACTCTCCACAGATTTCTACTTACAGATGTCCTTAGCATTTGGGAGAGTCACTGTGTCAACACAAAATTCTGGCTTTCAGAGTCCTACTCAGTTACAGGTCATAACTCACCAGTCCCTTTATTGTTGTCCTCCACAATCCTGGATGCTGAAACAGCACCCCAGGCATGGAAAAGCAGAAGAATGGACTTTAAACAATCAGGAAGGTAGCAGAGGATGGGAAAGCACTAGGGGACTGCTGTGAAGTACGAATAATAACATGCAAACATTAGTCATCAAACACTAGTCAGCAAAACTCAAGAAACTGGAACCTTTTTCAATGCAGATTGACAAGTGACATCAACTGGCAAGTAAATTCACAAAGAAAAATGCACCAAGTAGTGCAGAAAGAGTAAATGTGAACAGTCTGATGCAAGCATTTTCACAAATATTACTGTCAGAGATCCATGAACTATACAAAAATTTATCTTAGCATTATATATGAAACTGTCTAATTTCTGTCTACAATTATACAAATGGGAGCTCGGGTTCATAGCATTTCAAAAATGAATGCAATTAAGCTCACTAATCAGGTGTGAAAAATTTTATTCTAGATATTTGCATATACCACTGTGTAAATAATTGATTTTCCAGTTGGCTAGGCAAGGGTTTCTGTTTGATTTCACTTGAGTGCACAAAAGAGATACAGGCTCCTCATTAACACAGAGAGAAGAAATATGTCTTAGACTTTTTATATGTCAAAGATTCAAATGAAAAATACAGAATAGATCTACACCTTGATACTGTTAGGGTAGGAGGAAAGATTTAGCTAACCATATTAAGGTTTTTTTTTCTCTCTGTATCTTAATATTTACAAATATAATTTTGGTTTTGGAAAAATGTCATGTTGCTGATATACGATGTAAATTATCTGGGGGAAGATGTATCAAGCAGCAAATGCAAGTAGCCTTTATTTTAGTATGTCCAAGTGAGATCTACTTTTTAACTGTCAAAATTTTTCTAAAAGCTGTTCGTTCATATTTAGGTTAATATGTCTGTGACACTGTGTTCAAGGGCAAGTACAATTACAGAGATAAAATTAGTTACATCAACACATACATATATCCAACATCATTAATTTCTATTGCAAGAAGAAGCCAACAAATCCTGTCATGGACATTTGATACCACACAGTGAAAATGTGACAATACCCAAAAAAATGCTTTACCTTTGATTAAAACAAAACTCCCTGGGCTGGCAAATTTAAGTGTCCAAACACGTACCAGGAAAGGAAGTGAAAAAGCACACTCTGTCCATCATTAGCTATGAGGAAAACATTTTTATGCAGATATGATCTGAATATCAAAGTCATTATCCTGACTTCTGAGAAAAAGATCATGTTTGGCTTTAGATTAAGTAAATCTTGCTGATTTGGTACAAATTTTCATATGAACTTTTCTTTTGGTTTCACTGTGCATCTGTACAAAACACATGGTTTTATAAAAAAGGGTTTCGAAATGAGACATGTAGGTAGTTGACATGGGTGAAAATCTGCAGCCTGAAATTTGCTTAGAAGCATTTGTGTTGCACTGACCTTTGGGATACACACCGGGGGAATCCAGGACTCATGCTGAGTGCAAGGCGGGAAGGATTAAAGAGTTTGCCAGTCTCTGCACTGTGCCTATGACTTCAACTGAACTGAAGTTTCATATGTTTTGGAATGAAGCTCACGTACACATCAAACCTCTATACTACCTAGAAATGTTCCCTGGGACTAAGCTAAATCCATACCCATATGACATTTAGTTATAATAAATACTGAGTTGAAGTGTAGATTCATAGATGTTAAAGCCAGAAAGGATTGCTGTGAGCCTCAACCTCAACATCTTGAATAATACAGGATAGTCAGATTGTGATGATCTGGCTCAGATTCACATAAGCATTAAAACAAAAGCACCACTGAGTTCAGTGAGCTGATATATTTTTAACAAATATAGTTTATTACTTTTTATTGTCAAATTTTCATGGAAAATATCCTAATTTACGGAGAACTCTTGATTTTCAAGGATTGTTTGCTGGACTTGAGCCAGGGACAGCCCTAGCACAGTCAGCAGGGCTGACCACTGCAAGACCACTGCAGTGGGCTGCTGGTGTGAAAAAATGGCCATGGCCTCACTGTTTACTTTTCCCATGCCATAGGAGCAGTTAAGCATCCCTGCTGCCAGAGGTAAGTCGCAGAGCTCGTGAGGCAGCAGCTGCGGCTGGGGGAACCACTGCCACCTCTCAGCACTGACAGCCAGCCACTCTGTAGCCTCTCCACGTCAAGGCAGGAGCCACAAACCCTTGGCCTTTTGCCTTCTTCCTTCTCACCATTCCCCTTCCATAATGTGAGCAGCTTGATCCAAACCAGGACCATGCCCCTCACCTACAACATAGAGAAAAGCAATGTAGCCTTTGATGTCAAGAAGATTTTGGTTAGCTCAGAGCCAGGAATATTATACTTGGATTTTTGAAATTCATAAAATGTGTCTTTAGATTGCTGTTATGAGCTCTGAGTCCTTGTATTAAACATTATTTATTAATAATCCCCAGTTAAAATCTACAGGAACAAAAATTCCTTTTTAATCCCCATGAAGTAATGCCAGGCAGTCACATTGCCTGTATACTTGGTATTTTGCTTCCTACTGTTCTTAGGTGAAGTGTAAAAGGACAAGGGTCATTCATGTCACAATCAAAGGACTCAGAAGTCTTCTTTAGCTCATTTCTATTGCACGCAGTAAAAAGGATTTATAACACCATATACCTTTGAATTTACAGTGTGCTGTAAAGCAAATTCAGACATGAATTTAAATACATGAAGATTTTAGTGTGTAATTTTGTGGGCTTGTTCCCTTGCGGACACATATCTGTCTGTTGAAAAATAGGTGAAATCCTGGACCTTTGGGCAATTTTTTTTTGGCTTCACTCCTTGTTGGGATTTTCTCCAAAGTGGTCTGTAGGTCTTGGTGAGTGCGATCTCTGTATGTAGTTCTTCTAAATGATTGTAAGTTCTGATGAAGATAGCGTAAAAGTCAACTTTTCACTCAAGGCATGTGTTTCTAGGTAAAATCTGGGATTTGGAAATACTTTGGGCTACATGCTGGAAGGAAGGCCCAGTTTCTGTGGCATGCTGCCACATCTCTTTTGATTAGGAAGCTAATGGCTGGATAACTTCGGAAAACAGGAAGGTATGACAGCAAAACTTTATTTCAATTAAATAGTTCCCATATAAACACAGGAATTCCACTGTCATCCCTGCTTCTTATCCTCAGCAGGTTTTGCAAGGACAGACTGGCTGTGTGACAGGTCCAGTGGGTGTGTACTGGCCACAAGTCACTGAGAGCAGGCCTCATACCTAACTCAGCTTACAGCTGAAAGAAATTATCAGAAAAGTCACAACACAATTAGTCTTCTCAGGATTTACTATTCCGCTGTGGATCTAGTGATTTTTTTAATTTTTCATGGACACATAAAGGAAAGTTTCCAATACATGGCTTGTCACATACACCTCCCCTTTCTGCCAGTGGTTTGGAAGCCAACAATCCACCCCTTCCTATCACAGTGTGTGAGCAGAACAAGCAGAAGTGAAGCATAGAAAAACTGAGAAGGAAACAGCCAAAGGGTGAGGGATGCAGGTGGTTACAGATGAAGGTGGGAATCTTCGGCTGGGCTGGTAGCCCTTCTCCCTGTCAGCAGCATGGAGGAAGGCAATCCTGGGCGTTCAAGGTTAGATCTTATGCTTAGTAGTCAGTAGGCACTTTGGAGGTATCATCCACCATAAGCTCAACCACTGGCAGAACAATGAAAAGCCCTAAAAATAGATTAATTTAGCGTATCAGCAGTGTTTTTTAATCTGATCTTGTATTTGGACCTAGCTGATACTCTTGGGCTGCTGAGGTCAGCAGCCACAAGCAGTGCCATCTTAAATGCTGGTAGCTGCTGAGTAATAAAACCTGCTTTTTTCTGAATTATTTTTGATGTGCTTCAAACGTTATGAAAAAAAAATCAAAGATGTCTTTGGAATTAAAAACGAAAAAAAAAGAAGCCTGTTCTCTTCTGGTTCCTGGTGAAAGAGATCAGCTGTCTCAGATATTTTGCCTCTCTTCTGACAAGACAGCAGCAAGTATTTTGGTGAAGAAATTTGCCTGGCTGAGGACACCAGGTGAGCTGCTGCAGGGAAGCTGGGTAAAGTGGGTTGTAAAGTGATTTGAAGACCTCTGCAAATGATAGTAGCATTCCCACAGAAGGGTGTTGTTGAAAGGCTGGAGGCCTTAAGGAGAGTTGAGTTCAGCTCCTGATCTGCAGTCATTGAGAAAATGGATCATCTAGAGGTAGCTTAGGCTTTGGGTCAGGGTGTGGCAATGGGGCAGGGAGGTGGAAAAAAGTTTAGAGGGTATAGAAGGTGAAAGGCATATCTAGTTTTTAATTACTAGATAGCAAAGCAGCATTACAGCAGTGTAGTGCTGTGGCTGCAAAACAGATGCCACACATGGGAGTAGAGAGCTAACAGACATCCTTTCCACAATGTAGCCCTGAAGTTTTCTCAGCCTATATATGGTTGAACTCTTGTGTTCAGCAGCATAATAAACACAACTACCAGTTAAATATGAATTGACCCATCTGTTAACTACCTAGTGCACAAGTAAAATTCATCAATTCATATATATTGACAGAAAGCCAGCTAGAGAAAGGATGCAGTGATTTTTTTGTGACATACAGGTTGTGAAAAAAACTGTGGTGGTAAAGGTATGAGCTGTTACTAATTTGCCTTGTTTATAGCCCAGTTTCCCCTGAAGTTCTTGATGAGGTTTAATGTAAAGTATGAAGGATTAGTAAAAATATTTGTTAAGTAAATAAAATGAAGCCTAGAAATCCGATTTCTTAGAAGACTAGTTAAATGAACTGTAACTTAAATGATCTGCTCCCAGATTCCCATAAAATTCAATCTTCACTTACAAAAAAAGGTGAATTTTGAACAGACACTTAGTGTTCTTCACATAAAGCAATGTTATTTTGTTGAATTCCCACATTTAACTCCCCTTTTAGCCACAGAGTTATGCTTTCGGTGTTTGTATACTTACAATGCATTGTAGTTTCAACAAATCACTGATTAGAAATTGCAAATAGTCAAGTGAGAATCAGGTAGAAGAAAATAAAAACACTATCTCAGAATTAATATTTAAGTTCTACTGTCTCTTGCACAAAGCTTTAGAATATCAGTGGAAATTTGATATCTTAAGCATCTTAACCTTAATGCCTGCTATTAACTCTTTCCTATACAGTTAATAAATTACTGGGTGTTAGACTAGGTTTGTCATTGTCCCCACAAACTCAGCTGGACTTTGAGTACAGAGAAGCATGACAATTTTCTGTATCTCAACCATTATGGGCCTCACACTTCTGATAAGCTCTGGAAAGTAGCTCACACTGATAAATTAAAAATCCATCCTCAAAGTTACCCTTAATAGCTGTACGTTGTTTAAACATACTGTGCAAACTGTGACTCCTTAGAACAATTACACAGATCAGTTGCCTATATTTCTTTATAAACAATACTGAGATTAATTAGTTGGAATGGCTTCCTTTGCTTCGCCTCTGATGTCATGAAAATGCTATTACTAGCTCTTCCTTGGACAGAATAAACAAGCATATCTGATATGCAAGCTAATATAATGTCCTTTATTTACACAATTGTAAATCCTGTTAGATCTAAAGCAATTTTGAATGTAAGAGAGGGCCAAAAAGGAGAATAACAAAGGAGAGAAGTGACCTCAGTGATTCCACACTGACGCATCTTCAGCCTCAGAACTGGCATGGGAAGGTTGTGTTATCAGTTGGCTTGGGAAACCTGAGTGATGGCTCTGCCACTCTGCCCAGAGCAGGACATAAACAACTACTAATTGTTTCAGCAATTCATAGCTTTTACCTGTACCTCAGTTAGGTTTTCTGCATAGTATGCATACGGTTTCAGACAGGTTGAATAGAGCTAACCCTTTTGGTAAAGTTATACTGGGTTTTTTGGGCTTCATCTACCAAAGAATATTCCATACCCAAATTTTTTTAGGCTTCTACTATAACATCCGTGAGTATTTTTTTCTGTGGCTGCACATCATATTAAACAACCTGTTTATTTAAGTATCTAATTGGGAAATCTAACCTCCTTCAAAAATGGAGACCACATCCCCGCTGAAAATATTGCTATATGGTCCATAAATACCATGAAATATCAGCCAGTTGGTGGTGTAGTTGTGAGGGAACGCTGCCCTAGCTTAAGCTCAGAGTGGTTATCTAAGCACTCTTACTGGTATGTATATTTGAAAACTCTAGGTGTTCTTCACGTTTCCTCATGGCACCTAGTCAAGGATGAAAATATCTTGTAAAAATGATGAGCATTTATCACACTTTGTCTATTTAAACAGATCTTTTCAGCTACATTCCCCACTTCATTGTGAGCTTTGTTATAAGACCAAGTGTTAAAGATTACAAATAAGGACCCAAGGTAGAAGCCAGATCCATAGAATGAATGGCAAAACTCCTACTTACATCAGTGGAACTGAGATTTCAGCCCAGCCTTCGTCAAAAGAGTTCACAGAGAAATGGTTAGGCCCTTTTCCTTGTAAGATGCTGGGTTTGCCTCACCAGTAACTGCTTGAGACCACAACTTCACATACATCCAAACAGAAATTTATTTTTATCACATTGTGGCTCTTTGTTGACGTTTACAGAATAACACAAATGGTACAAGGCTGGGAAGTGGAAATTGTATTTAAATGTACCAGAACAGGTTAATATTTGGTTAGAACTAATTTATTGTAACGCAAGTCATAGTGGTCTTTCATCATCAGATGTCCAAAAGCAGAACAGTCATCTTGCCCGACCTCTATCCAAGCTAACTGTCACCACAAGCAGATGCCTGGAGAACAGGAGAAGCATGGCAAACATTTGTACAAGTACAACAAATATTTTTACTTCAGGAACTTTGTAAGTTGTTCTGTTCACAAAGGTAACAATTCCCTAAAACAATGAATGGCTGCTGAGGCAATACCTCACGTACTGAACACAGCCCATTAGCAGCTCTTTTGGGCTATGCCCCATGCCCCATTTGTAATAGCCTTATTTCTTGTAGGCTTCTCAGGAGGTTTACCTGTGTGTGTGCATTCTGTAGCATGCACATGGTAAGCTGTGCTAGGTCTTCTGCATGCATGTTATACAGTGGATCTGTGCTTGTTCGGTAGGGCTAGCCATTAGTCAGGGAAAGGATAGAGACATTTAGGCTCTGTCTCCCTGCCTGACTTGCAAGGGCTGGAAATCACTGTTTTTGTAAATGCATTCCCATTCTTTAGTGAATATGTGATTTATGGGATCAGCCTTACCATGATATATGCAGGATTAACTTTGCTGAAGTCAGTGGCATTCATTCAATGATTTGGAAATCTTGACTCAAGAAAATAATAAGAGAAAAAGTAACTGGATACTCCATCTTAAAAAGAAATCAGCCTGATATCTATTTTTTCTCCTTTCGTTCCCTTCATTTTTCTGTGACAGAAATAGATAAAGTAATCATGGGTCATATATTATCAAGAAATGACAAATTGTTCAGGAACTCATCTTAACCTCTTATCAAAAACCTGAAGCAATGTTTACATGGTTAAAAGCTTTTAATATTTACTTATGCGTGATAAATATTAATCCATTTTTTAAAACCCTGGGAATTTCCAAGTACAAAACTGAACCTGATCTGTGACCTGTTAGACTTGAGAGCAACGATAGATTCAAGTGGTTTATTTACAAGAAGTATATTCCTGAATGAGATGGGAGACAACACTTTACTTGCTGTAGTGATCCCCATTGCAGCCAGCTCTAAGTTCCCACTTGCCTGTATAGTTTCTCACATTCAGTGTTGTGTTCCTGAGGGAAATTTTGAGTCAGTCTGTGGTCAGTTCTATTAAGTTGCTATTTGTGTTTGCTTTGTTTCTTTTTTTTCTGTTGGTGCTTTTTACTGTTGTAGTATTCATACTTAACAGAAAAGCATCATTTATCTTTACAGATATGTTGAAGCAAGCCAGTTCATTGCAGTTATTATCTTTATGAGCTTTATCTCAATGCATGGTCACTTATGCTGGGATGTTAAGGAAACAATAAAGTATATAGGCAGAAAGCAGTGAGAGGTTTACTAGAAAGTCTTGAAACTTAAAGGAATATTGCTGTTCAAAGCAGTGTTTTGTTTCATATGCAAAGCTGATATCTTTGACAGGAATAAGTTCTCTAAATTTTCAGGAAGCATTTACAATATTAAATGGAGAGTTTTATCTCATGTTTTGTATAGGTAAAACGTAATCTTTTTCATGACATGCTCATTTTTAATCTGTTTGTTTTAATATTTGCCTTATTTTAATAATTTATATTCTTTTATCAAATGAAGAACTGCATTCTATAACCATCTGAGTAATGGGGATGTTTCATTATGCTGACCTAGTACGTGATATGATGTAGCAGCTAAGCATACTGTTCTAAGAGCTCATGATCAGTGTAGGACATTAATAATTGGGATGCCCTGGTTCCACTGATCTGCTGTGTGACTTAGGACGAGGTTTTTAAATTCTGTTCTTCAGTCTTGGAGCTCAAAAGTTGCAAGACTGCAGACCTATCAATTTCTGTGTGAAAAGAATAACAGTTTCTCAGTTTCTTGGTGGCACATTAATGGCAATCTTTTCTCCTCTCCTAGAACATTAGTGGAGACAAGGGAACAAAACAGCATCAATGTTGTTGATTTAACACTATTGAGTGGTTAAAGCAGAGGCCTGAATCTTGGGTTTAGTTTCTTGGGCAAGATCCCTAATCTTTCTAGTCCTCCATCTGTGGAGTAGAGATAACGTAGGTTTCCTTCTCCCATCTTCTTGCTGGTTTTGGTTATTCGTACCATAAGCTTTTTTTCCATCTGCTTTGCTAAAAGCTAAAAGCGTGAATGATTTCATAGCTCCCACACTAAATGCAGCTTTAACTTTCTAAACACTGCTTAAGGTCCTGATTTTTTTTCCCCTGCAGAATCCACTGTAAAATCTGTCTTCCCTTGGTTATTAGCTTTTTTAGGACCATCAACTCTTCTATCCAGAGTGAGTCACTCTAGCGTCTGATAATTTCTAGTGAAAATAGGTGTTCTGCTGCTCCAGCTGTTTAATAGCATGAATAAGTGATTATTTACACCCAACATGTGACCTCTTTGCATTGCCAATATCAAACCAGTGGCCTCATTCTTTTAAGATACTGATAGTGCAAGTATTGTCTAACTGCAAAGCATTTGGACTCAATGACTAAATAGCGCCACAGAGATATAAAATATTATTTCGTTTCTATTTATATTTTTGTTGTTATGATAAATAAAGCAGTGAGATCAGGAGAGATTTATGTCTGACAACACTTCCTGGAAAGTCACTTTGTGTTCTGATAGAGTATAAAAGCCTTTTTCTCTGTGCGGTCTTCCATTGAGGTTAGCTAAAACTGCAAGCAGGACAGGATGAATTCTAGGGCATGGTGAATTATGACTTTTTCAGCGACACTTATTGTCACTGAGAGAAGAAGAGTAGGATTTTTAGTTGTGAAATAGGAGGCTGTAAGATTGGATTGAATAAAAAAATACCAAGGGATTTACATATCATTCTACATCTTTGAACTGTACATTTCTAAGCTGATTTTAAAAGTTATTTTTTTGCTCCATAAACCATTTTAAATGATACTTGGATTGTGCTATGTCACATTCCTGTAAAGATGCCGGTAGCTGAGTTAGTAATTCATTACTATTTAAGGAATATTTTTTGACTCCTTTCTGTTTCTTCATCCATCTCCACATCTTCTTCAGTAGCACCTCTGAGTCTTTTCACCAAGTTTTTCAAAGGACAGCTGCTACCTCATGGTGCTTCTGAACACATCGTCAAGTTGGGGAGGGCAAACCTGCCAACTTTCATGTATAAGAATACCCTGGCCTACAGTCTTGATCTTTCTCCATGGGGAAATGTGTAGATTTAGAGTCAGTTCTTGGTCAAATTGATACCAAAGACTGTGGATTCCTGCAAGCAATTTTTAATTAATCAATGGGTGCCCTTTGTGAAGGAAAAGACTGGACCACAGGGAATTGTTCTCTTTTTTCTTCCTTCTTCTTACTCTCTCTGTCCACCTTTGCCTAATCACTTCCATCAGGAGAAATCTAAAACTAATTGAAGGAAGAGAAAGGATAAGTATATTTTCAGAAAATGTTAGTGTGAAGGAGGCTTGATTTAGGACTGTGCAGCACTGAAGTAAATAAAGGAGACTCTTGTCAGCAGATAAACCTCTCTCTTAACTCCTGTGTTATGAAAAACTTTTCCCTTGACTTCTAGAAACACTGAATCAGATGTCAGATGAAGCCACGATAATCCCTGAACTGGGATGGCTCAGTTAGTATTTGTTGTTCTTGTATTCAGTCTCATGTTGGTGCTAATTGGCTTAGAAAAAGAAGAAGTCATATTTCTAGACTCATTCTCAGAGGTCACTTAAGGCTTTAGGACCCTCCCACATATTGAACTCCCAAGTACTTTCATTGTTTCTGAAAAGGGGCAGGAAATGATTTAGAAAGTATCAGTCTTCCTCACAGAATTTGTGCCTGGAACTGGAACAGGAAGACAGTTGCAGTTCTTCCAACATTTCCACCATTGTCATTTTAGCAGCTTGGATGGCTCAAAGCAACTCAGAAACAGAAATGGATCTTTTCATACCTATCTATGTGAAATTCTAGCTCTTATTCTCCGGATGTCTGTTTGGTTTTTAAAACATTTTTTGCCTGTCTCTGTGTATTGCAAGCTTAGCTTGTGAGAGTCCCTTTATTAGAAAAGTAATAAATATCTCTAAATCATTTTTTAAAAGGTAAAGACAATACATGTTTGCTCAAAGACTTGTTCAGTTTCTTTGTGAATTACCTTTTATCCTTCACTGTTGAAGACCTAACATGTTTGATGACGGGCATGCTGCCAGACTCTCACATAGACCACCCACCCTTCACAGTGACGTCAAGGAAGTCCCCGAGTTTGCATTATTCAATGACAAGGAAGCCTTTGCTATCTTTGACTGCACAGATGGTGTGCAAAAGGATAGGAACCTTTGGGTTGGACTGCATCCCTTAACTCTGATTTGTTTTCTCTTCTCAGCAGAGCTCCTCTGTAACAAAGAAATCTTCTGTTTGGTATACTTGCAATGAGAAAATAATGTTCCAATCGATGACAGGTGCTTTAGCTTCCAGCTGATTTCAAAGTGCGTCATACTGCTAGAAGAAAAACCCAGCTGAAAAATGTATGTAACTGTAAAAAACCTTTCACAGGTCCTTCTGCACAGTCACCAGGAATGTGCTTTACCCAGCTGAGCTCAGTGCAGTTCTCGGAGCACAGAGCTGCATGCTTCATCTCTTACCTTTTAACTACTCGTCTCTGTAGTGCCCCAGTCTGTGTCTGCGCAAACAGGTTCACACGATCATCTGTAGGAGAAGCTACTGGCACTCTGATTTTCTTCTTTGTGCTCTGCATCCTCTGCCATCTGCTCTTGGACTCTTCCTGATGTTTTCGTGTTGCACAGCTCTTTGAAACAGGATGTTTTCCTTTTTATTTGTTAAAAGTCTAGTGTAGGATAATGATAAACAGGAATCTGGGGCTATGATGAATATCGAATTGCTGTACTTTCCTGACATTGTGGAATGTGTCAGTTACTCAGGTGTGAGGGCCTAACACAGACAAGGTGGAGAAAGGTTCCTGATAGCCGGATATCAGTTAATATCAGTGGAATGATACTATAACTACTACATTTTTATTATTTTGTGTCCAGATGTCCCCTATTTTCATTAAAGACAAGTCAAGACCTGTAAATTCAGATTAAAGGACTCCTGAATGAGGGGAGATCTCATTCATGTTTATAAATATTTAAAGGGTGAGTGTCACGAGGATGGAGCCAGGCTCTTCTCGGTGACAAACAATGATAGGACAAGGGGTAATGGGCACAAGCTGGAACACAGGAGGTTCCACTTAAATTTGAGAAGAAACTTCTTCTCAGTGAGGGTGACAGAGCACTGGAACAGGCTGCCCAGAGAGGTTGTGGAGTCTCCTTCTCTGGAGACATTCAAAACCCGCCTGGACGCCTTCCTGTGCAACCTCATCTAGGTGTTCCTGCTCCGGCAGGGGGATTGGACTGGATGAGCTTTTGAGGTCCCTTCCAATCCCTAACGTTCTGTGATTCTGTGATTCTGTGAAAAGTAAAACGTTTTGAATATTCGTGTAGCAGAAGAATGAAAGGTGGAAAGAGTCTATTTTCCATCTGTCAAGCCAAGGTGAAAGACTCTGGTTGCATCAGAATTTGCCTTCATTCAAACTGGTAAGCACTTAAATGTATTCTACAGCCTTTGCCTTTCTCCTTAACTCAAATATGGAAGATGTGGGAGGTGTAATGACCAAAGATGGATTAGGCTGCCCTACAAAACTCTTCTGTGCTAACCAAAAAGCAGACAAGGAGCTTCACCTGAGCACAGGTACCTATTAGCTACTGCTCTCTTTCATCTGATACCAAAGGCTTCCTCCTAGGAGTGAAGAAAGTGTGGTGGGGCAAGAAGGCAGCTGTTTGGTTAAACTCCAGATTCTGTCAGCTACTACATCTCAGCTGAGACCCATGCCTGGCTATAGTCACACAGCTGGGAGGGATAAGTTCAGTCACTAGGCCAAAAGCTGGGGTCTCAAGACCAAATTTAACATTCAAGGTGCCATTACATTAATTAGAGAAGGCTGATGCAGATGTATGAATAAACCAGGCGTGCCTCATTCCCTGTAAGGGTTGAAAATATTTGGGAAAAGTAGATCTCTGTTTGATATCATGTTTCAGCTGATGAACGTTCCCTTTGTGTTTAAAAAGCTGCTTGGTCACTACGTACTCCTTTTCAATGGCACCAATAGCTACAGATTAGATCTGCAGGACATTGGACAGTTAGTGGTTAGTGCAAAACATCATAGACTAAAAAGGGGGAAAATGCAAATTTTAACTTAAAATCAGTTGAAATACTTAGGAAGAGTTGTGAGAATATGTGAGGAAAGAGCAGGTGAGGACCTAAGACAAAGCTAACAAGACAGAGGTCATGAGCTTGTTTGTTAGAAGGAATATAATAAAATGCAAGAACTCTGCTGACTGATGTGCTCTGAGACCTCTGAGGCTCTATGAAAACTGAATTATAAAAGCTTAATTTATAGAGTTCACCTTTAGGAGTATAATGTCTGTTGGAGCTTTGTCTCAGATGACAGAAATTTTGTGAGACTTTAGGAAGCAGAATGGAAGAACCGTGATTTACTTTCTTTTTATGTTCTGCCCATTAACATAGGCTTTATCTCCCTGAACCAAACAGGAAGAATTATTGAAAACTTATACATAAATTAGGCATTCATTAGGGAAAAATGCTTCTAAGGCATTAAGTGGACATAATCCACTTAAAAAATTATTTTACAGCTTTTGCATAATAAAAATTTGCTGTAGAAATGATATAGCTTATAAGGAGAAGTAGAATTTGCATATATACCTTGGACAGATCTAAGTTTCAATATGCATAGTTGCATGAGTGTGATTTACCTACACAGATTTCATTTATAAATAGGTGTGTACAAATTTTGAGCATCCTGTTGAAAATGTGAACTTTCAGTTTAAACGTCACTGTCTGAAGGAGCACTGAAAAAAACCCAAAAGCTACACTTAAATAAAAACACAGTGAAATTCAAGTCTGGCAATGCTAAAACAAGTGTCTTTACTAATTTTAGGTTCCAACACGAACCTCATGCAGAAAAGTGTGGAGGCAATAGATTCAGTACTATAGCAAAACCATTTAGGCCTGGATTAATTCCACTTTAAGTTCTTATTTGAGTTGCCTACTAAAGCATCTTTTCCTTCAGCCTGTTTTATGATCAATGAAGAGAAAGCCATCATGACTCAGCCACTTTTAAACCAAAATCATCCTTGAAAGTCATCTAGCTCTCCCTTAAGTATAGACAGAATCCAGACCAAATGAACTGGTAACTTTGGCACCTTATGGATAACCCAAAAGGCAAAGGGATGAACCCAAACCTAAATGAAAGTCATAACAAACCAGGAGAATAAATTCTCCCAGATTCAAAAGCAAATAGAAAGCATCAAGTAAGTGGAGTGCCACCTTCTAAAAATCGTCCATCCTCAATCTCTTAGCCATAATCTGTTGTTCAGGTCTGCAGGAATCAATATGCAGTTTTACATTACAATCTGTGGTGAGACAAGTGAGTGTGATGTCTCATTCTGCCTTTCTAGTTTGATATCTGGTTAAATATCTGCTAATCAGAAAAAGGTCTGAAAAAGAACTAAGTAAGAGAAAAATTCTGAAAAAAGCCATAAGCAGAATTCTACACTCTCCATAAAATACATTTCAAATTCTGTTGAAATGTGGAGCTTTCCATTAATTTTAAAATATTTTTCTGTGGCAAAATAATCCCATATTTCAAGGAATATCTATTTTGAAACTATTCTATTTTATGAACAAAAAAAATGGAAGGAGATACAACACTGACATTTTGGAATTTATTTATTTCCACTAGATTGACTTAAAAATAAAATATGACATATTTCGTGTTTCTTCCAAAGAGTTAGAGTTCCAAAGAGGCATTGTGCCTGCCCTAGAAAAAAGAGATAAATGTTTCTGAATTCCAGCTGAAGAGCACTTTCCCTCACTTGAAACTCCAGATCAGCTTGCACATTGAGTTACTGTCAGGCAACCATTTCTGTTCTTAAAGCTCAACAAGATGTATTTCAGATCTTGTCTTGCTTCTATCCTCTGACCTTCGTGGCTACAGAAGCAGCACTCCCACTTCTTTTGACAAGCAGTAACAAGCTTTTTCCCTGTACTTCTGTGTCAAGCAGGTAAGCGCAGCATGGAGGAGATGAGCTGGAGGTAGTTTAGCAGTTTTTGATATATCCACAGGAAACATCTTCGTCTAAAGATAGCATTGATCCAGATTACATAATTTCATAGAACTATAGAATCATTAAGGTTGGAAAAGACCTCTAAGATCATAAAGTGCAACTGACAACCCAACATCCCCATGCCCACTAAACCATGTCCTAGACTGTCACATCTACACGTTTTTTGAACACCTCCAGGAATGGTGACTTCACCACCCTCCTGGGCAGCCTGTTCCAGTGTTTGACCACTCTTTCAGTAAAGACATTTTTCCTAGTATCCAATCTAAGCCTCCTCTGGTACAACTTGAGGCCATTTCCTCTTGTCCTATCACTAGTTATATGGGAAAAGAGATCAACTGCCACCTCAGTACAACCTCCTTTCAGGCAGTTGTAGAGGACAATAATGTCACCCCTCAGACTCCTCTTCTCCAAACTAACAAGCCCAGTTCCCTCAGCCGCTCCTCATAACACTTGTTCTCCAGATCTTTCACCAGCTTTATTGCTCTTCTTTGGACATGCTCCAGTGCCTCAGTGTCCTTCTAGTGAGGGGTCCAAAACCAAGTGCAGTATTCAAGATACAGCCTCACCAGTGCTTAGAACAGGGGCAAGATCACTTTCCTGGTCCTGCTGGCAACACTATTTCTGATGCAGGCCAGGATGCTGTTGGCCACCTTGGCCACCTGTGCACACTGCTGGGTGCACACTGCGGGCTCATGTTCAACTTGTGGTCAGTCAGCACCATCAGATCCTTTTCTGCCTAGAAGCTCTCCAGCCACTCCTTCCCAAGCCTGCAGCTTTGCATGGGGTTGTTGTGACCCAAGTACAGGACCTGAAACTTGGCCTTTCTGAACCTCCTACAATTGACCTTGGCCCATTGATCCAGCCTGCCCAGATCCCTCTGCAGAGCCTTCCTACCCTGAGGCAGATCAACACTCCCACCCAATTTGGTGTCATCTGTAAATTTACTGAGGGTGTGCTTAGTCCGCTTCACTGAGAAAGATATTAAACAAGACTAGCCCCAAAACTGAGCGCTAGAAAACACCACTTGTCATAGGCAGCCAACTGGGTTTAACTCAGTTCACAACAACTTTCTGTGCTCAGCTGTCCAGCCAGTTTTTAACTCAGCAAGGAGTAAACCTGTTCAAGCTATGAGCCAGCAGCTTCTCTAGGAGAATGCTGTGGGAGAACAGGTAGACAACATCCACAGCCTTTCCCTCATCCCATAGATTTGTCACCTGATCATAGAAGGAGATTGGGCTGGTCAAGCAGGACCTGGCTTTCATGAATCCATGCTGGCTGGGCCTGACCCCCTGGGTGTCCCGCATGTGCCGCGTGATGTGCCGCTTCCAATGTTCCTTCATCAATACGGGAAAGTGCATTTGCTGTTTAGAAGCTGAAGTGTGGGAGCTGGAGAGCTAGCTAGAAAGAATTCCTCAGGCCACATCCAGGGAATTAAGCATCTCCAGTCTTTGCGCCAGTTTTTCTTTCAGAGCAGAACGTGTTTCCCAGCCAAAGGAATTCCATGACCAATGAATAGGCGTCAGGGCTGCTCTTTGGCTTCAGCAGAAGAGCAAAAGGATCTCAAGAAATTGGAACACAAATTTCCATTTTAAGAGCCATATCTGTGATGGCCATAGCAAAGAAAGGACTTGCATAATGTAGCAGGATGGCCCCTTTACAGCTACTGTTTTCACATAGAACTGCCCCCAGCTGCTACAAAAGAGGGAGCAAGTTACATTCCTTTTTGTTTTGGAATTCAATCAGCCAAAGCATGATGTCCAAAACATGTTACTGTTTCATTTCTCCTTGAGTCATCTTTTGCATCTGTACCGACTAAGGATAAATTGCTACAGTTCTGATTTGGTTGAAATTACATTTAGACTGCCAGAGGCTGTAGCAAACCAAATGCATCAGGTTTGTATTTCACTTATCCCCAGGCAGCACTAG
>NW_010193897.1:13823-17008 GCF_000695765.1 Mesitornis unicolor | reverse complement strand
TTCAGCAGGTTCACAGGGAGGTGATTAAAAACTAAATTAAATCTTTGCTGGTTTTATAGGGTTAAGTGCAATTTGTCACACATGCTTCTCTTTTTTTCACACAGTTTCTCTTTGTATTACATTTTTGCTTTACATTCATCTCAGTTTAGCCACAAACATCAGCTGAGAAGAATTCTCTAAGGAGTTTGTTGCTAATTCTCTCCTGATATGATCTATATTATACTCAGGTTGAATGTTTGTTTCGTTTTTCCCTGATTGTGTCTGAGAAGCATAAACAAGTTGCTACACACATATTCATGAAACCTGTTTAAAAGAAAAGCCTGTAAACTAGGTATCCTAGGTTGCATTTAATAATTCTTCGGAATGTATGCGCTTCTTTCGTTTCCAGCCATTGGCCTGTTGCTCTAACAGGGGAAGTTTATCTGCTTTGTTTTCAAAAGACAGATTTTGGCTGTACTACTTGAAGAGATGTTTTCTTAACCTTAAAGAGGAGGGGAGCAGAAGTCAGAAGAGTCAGAACCTCCGAGGACAAAAATTGATTAATTCGATAAGAGTGATTTATAGCAGCCAAGGATCTGGAGCAGTATGAGAGCAGACAACGTGGCACGATTTGGTGCAGAGGATCATTAGGTAATGTACCAAGCACAGAAAACTCAGTGTTTCCTATCCAAGCAGTTGACATGCAGAATTTCTTCTAAATCAAACAGTTCCTATCACTGCGCTGAAAGACCAAGGCTCAAGTTGGAGGGCAAGGCTGAAAACCTTGTTTGTTGAAACGTACTCTTAATTTTCAAAATGTCCTCCCCTAATATGATTCATTTGATTCTTCACTGGGAAATCTGCCAGAAAGATTTTTTTGGATTCCATGGGAGTTCATCTGAAACACATCCAAGACAGAGCCCAGACTCAGTATACACATACAGTATATTGAACCGTGCTAACTAGGGTGAGCTTGGAGGGGAAAATTAGCAGGCAGCTTCCATCCTGAAAGTGGCAAAGCCAAAACTTTCATGTGCCATTTTCTGTGTATGAAGACGGGAGTTTCTGGTACCATAGGGAAACATGCTGCTTGTAGAACTGATACACAGAAAAAGCATAGTTGAAAGAGTTTTAAGGCAAAATATCCTTCTAGCAGCAATATGAAGTGATTGGAATTCACATTTATAATCTAACAGAGGCAGGGAGGCAGAAAGAGTCGCTGTAAGATCTAAATCCAAATCAACTCATCTCCCAGAGAGGACACCATATTTCTACAAATAAATTACTGGGAAATGTGGGAATAAATTGCTCTTTAACCTTCAGAAATTAATCTTGAGAAAACAAATGTTTCCATCTGTTTATTTTGTATCTTTCTATAACCGTGTCCCAGAGAAAAACAATCTACATGCCATAATACCAAGAGCTACCTATGTAGAGTTTTGCACCTGCCAGTGCTCAAAATGCACAGAGAACATCCTGAAAGTGGCCAATTTATTTAGATATTTTAAATATTTGGCTTAAAATATCCTAAAATAAAAGCAATACTGATATGTAAATACTGAGTGGCATTTGACAGATAACAAGTGAGGGGTTGTAAATTCCCTGCTTTCAAAGTTGCCCCTGCAGATCCTCTCTCTAGGCAAGACACACATCTCTCCTGCTGCATCATATTCTCTATTTTAAACTGCTGTTTCTTCAATTCCATCAGCTGATCCTAATACAGATGAGGATTTACATTGCTGGTTACTCAGTATGCGGACATCAGTGGAGGTTCTTCATTGCAGCATTAAGTTCCTAGCAAATTTTCCCCAAAAGTGTATTCTGATGGTGTAATAATCACTGCAGAAGCATGTGCTCATCTTTCCCTGTGGCTGCTTGCTACAGAAGCTGTTCTAATCTCTTTTTCTAGAAGACGTATTTAGGAGTAATTATATTCTAAATGATAAACAGTGGCCAAACTTTTGCTTGCTTCATTCCTTCTTGATATGTGGTATTGATTTTTAAAGTTTCTTTTTATTTAGGGAGTATTTAGTTAGCTGTTACTCTAAATCTATATGAAGATTTAAGTGATTAAAGCAGGACTTTAGGTGACAGGATTTAGATGCCTAAAATGCAAATTTAGATTAGTAAAATCCTACTTTACTACAGCTTGTAGATGAGTGTGAAGTCTGTAGGCAGTTCAGAGTTTTGGAAGAAATTTCTAAAGGTATCTGAGATCTCCTGGACATGGCAGTTGTGAGTAGCTCCTGCTTAACTCATGACCACAACCTGCTGGGATCTACCAGGTAGGCATTCCTTAGCCTCCCTCAGTCCTCCATTCAGAGCATGGTCTGAGGGCATTCTGAGGGTGAGCCTTTGGAGACCAGTTCCATTCAAAATCCAGTAGCAGAAGATAAGTTTTTTTCAAAACATAGGTGAAGGTGACAGTTCCCCAGGTCATTTTTACCTGAGCTCAGTGGATGAGGGGCTTGGTATGTGAGAGACCTATTGACAATCCTTCATCTGATGGCCTAGACTGCAACCTTCTTCTTCCTACTTCACAGGAAAAAAACCCTATGTCTAAGCTGTGGACTACCAGTCATAGACTAACCAGAGTGAAGCAGGGTAACCTGAAGTGGTTACTAGCAGGGGTGAGAAGCTGGGTAGGGTGGTCAGACCAGTACGCTACATTACACTGTGCGCATACTTCATGACAACTGAATTTCCCTAGGCCAAACCCAATCTTTTCACCAGATTATAGCTGCTTTTTCAAGTATTTTTTCTCAGTGTAGATCCTTCCATGGTCCCCTAAACAAACAACTAGATACAAGTAGCTACATTCCAGATAAATGCTAAATATTGTCTGAAATACTAATGCTACATGTGGCCTTTCTAGTCCAAACTTCTTTTGCTCAATGTCCCTCAATGTTCTTTTGTTAATTTTCATGTAAAAATGGATCTGATCCACTTAAAGTTTCCTCACAGTCTTCCTCCAAGGCACAGTGAGGCTCTCCAGTGAAAAGGCAGTGATATTCTGCAGCATTGTGCTCAGTGCAGTTGTATAAAACAACTCCATTGTCTTTGATGCTCTGAGCACAATATGACAATTTATTATAAAAATAATTCAGGCAATAAAACTCAAACACTATAAAAATACCAAAATTATATTGAGTATAAATTATTTTTGAGGCATATCCCAGGTGAAAATTTTGATTAATCACTCTTTC
>NW_010193897.1:0-13794 GCF_000695765.1 Mesitornis unicolor | reverse complement strand
ATTGCCTATCTGATTGAATCTTTTTTTACCTAAAAAGTGAGTTTGCCAAGGCAATGGAATTGTTATTCAGAAATCTATAATGAAAAATGATGGTTATACACAGATTTTAAATTAATTTTTATAATAAAAATATAGATATTAATAGCATCAATAAATATCAAGATAGCTCATATAAGCTTTGATGAACAGGAGCAAAATAATACCTAGTTCTTATCCTGTATTCTCTAAGAATTGTTGCATTATCAGGTGGATTTTTTTTGATCTGAGAAGCCTATAGTCCTAAGAAAAATGACCAAGAGAAGTGCCATTCACCAAGAATTATACCTAGTATAGTAAAAACATAAGGAAGACAGAGAAGACTTATCAATTAACTCATAGACAAACTTCAGCAGATGAGAGACCTAAATATTTTACAACCACAGTACACTAGGGGGACTATTTTTACTCTTTCTTCAATCCTGGACATATGTCACAGTCACAGAAGAGAGTGCAGCTTCAGGGAGTTGGTACTTTTGGCACTGCTAGTAGCGAACCCTGCACATAGCAGGCCAAATATCATTACTGTAACTCCTCTAAAATCAGGAAATTAACTAATACCTAAAAGTATCTGATCTACAAATGTTTTTTCTCTTCAGTTCAGACATATGCTTGCCTGGCAGAGAACTGCAATTGTTAGATATCAGTATGGCAGGAAAGAATAAATAAAGGCCCATAATATGAAGACCAGTAACTACAGGTATCATTAAGCAGACGGGACTGAATGCTTTTCTACTAGCATAAATCCGCAGCATTTTCACTGCATAAGATGGACTTGCTTCTGAGCAACTGCTATCCAGCTCCTGGCTTATTTATATGGTGTAACTAGGAAAGTTAAATTTCATGCCATAGAGCATGTTTAAATTCTGGTTTAAATAGGAAACTTGGTTAGTTTTTTAAATAAACACCACTTATATCTTTGAATAGGTTAATAGAATTCAGTACCAAAGTGAATTGAATGTTTCCTTACTTAGGTATTTTGTGTTTTGCAGAGCATTGGTAAGAGTAAAGCGAGGAACTCCTGACTTCTCTGGTACTGTCTCTTGTCTCTTTCAAGAAATCACAGAATGTTTCACCTTCATTTCTCCCATCCTTTTGTTTAATCTTTGGTGTGCTGGCAATTCAAAAGGCCAATGTGTCCTTAGTACACTCTCAACAGACTGTACTGTATGGGTCAGACTTCCAAGAATTCAGCACCCAAGTGCTCCTGTTTAGTTGTAGATAAAACCAATATAGAACTAGACCTGTATTTTTCCACTTCATTCTCTATAGGATCTGTGTTTTGTTGGCAATCTCTTCTTGTATATGCATGGATCTTAAATTTTCTTCAATTTTCTTCAATTTTGACTACCCCTCTGTGCCACTGATAAAGTCCTAGAAAATGAAAGGTTGTATAAAAAAGTGATGATTGCCTAGTATTCAACTTTTACCAGATTGTGCTCTTTATAGGGTGGTTCTCCAGAGTCTCGCCTGGGCAGTTTATGGAAATCGTCCCTGATGCTGTCTTGAACAACTTCTTTTGGAGCCCAAGGCTGTTTCAGTTAAGAACTTCTTACTACAGCCTAACCTAAACTTTCCCTTCCTTAGTTCCAGGCCATTGTTCTATTGCAGTTGCAAATATTTCCCTTCCTTCATTTAATATAAACTTTTACGGAAAACATCAAGCAAACAAACAAACAAACAAACAAAAAAGAAATTAATCTTGTCCTCTTCTTTATAAACGTGAAATGCCACAGTGCCGTTCAACTGTGGGTAGCTTTTAATAATTCTACAAGAGAGCAGTACATCTGGAAATTCATAACTGGAAAATAATCTTACATGTCATTATAAAGGCTCCTAGCCTGAAAAATTCCCAGGGACAAAACTCTTTCATAGTCAGAGATTTTCAAATGAAAGTTTGCACTGCACACACTGGTAGCATGTAGAGAGACGATTTTTCCACAGATGTGGCCTCAACTCTGACATTTACATCTGGCCACCAAATTAATATGGATGCAGTTCAACTTTTGTAGAACATTTCATTTGGCACCTTCTGGCATTTTGAATACAGAAGGAGAAAAATTAAAATATCACTCTTGTACATATTAAATAAAATGATAGCAAACAGATTAGTTTTTAAAAACTAAATGCAAATAGAGAAACATTAACAATCTGGTGTGTTCTTTAGTGAGACCCTGAGAATCCTTTTACTGGTTCTTAGATAATTATGACATTTTATAAATAGTCTGGAAGAAAACATGAAAATTCTGCTGACCAATTTTGCAGTTGACACAAAGACTGCTTAAGTAGTGTAATTAGTGTAGAGGGTGTTTAGGGTAATTGAAACATTGCATAGGAAAGCCACAAACAAATTCATGGAATCACAGAATAATGCGTCTGGATGGGCAGCCCTATACCTAGAGGTACTCTTATAGGGTGTGGATGGCTTTCCTGGGGACGAATAAATTGGGTTCATGGCAGACAGCTAACCTGGATATAAGCTACCATGAACAAGTCATTTCCAAAAGTGCTATTATAATCTCTAGATAAATAAAAAGGGAAATATTGACTGTAGATAGCAAAGACATCCATTAGCTCTGTATTTGGCACTGCAACTAGGAATATTCTGTCCAGCTCTCTTGCCCAGGACTGGACAGTTTCTGTTGTTATCTGTGTGTTGATAAATGAGAGAAAGCTCAGAGCAGGGTTACAATAGCAATTGGAACATGGAAAACATAATACAGTGACAGATTCATGGAGCTCAATCTGGTTGGTTTTATCAAAAGAAGTTATGTGATGACAGTAACTGCCAGCCAATACCTAAACAAGAAATCAGAATTAGAAGAAGAGGTGATGCTAAAGCTAGACAAATACAGGCTAAAAATGAGCTTTTTTAAAAGCAATCAGGACAATTTGTTACAGAAAGAGTTTAATAAGAATCATAGTGGATTCTCAATTTTCTCAATTTGTGAAAAATTTTAAGACAATTTATTTCCATTGATATAGAAGTTAATTCATGAAACCTTGTGCAACTTAATCTAAACTGGTCCTGCTTTCAACAGAGACTTGCACAAGATGACCTCCTGAGGTCTCTTCCAGCCTTACAATCTAAATTAGTCTACAATTCTATGGTTTGTGCCTTTTGGGAGATCTGACTAGATAACCCCTTCTGGCCTTAAGGTAAGTCTTCAGTTGTTTGTGGTGTAGTGTAGAGGTAGCAGCAGCACTGCAGCTGCAGGGAGCACAGCTCAGCAGAGCTGATTTATCCAGGGAACATTGTACCTTGGCCTCCAGTAACCTAAGGCAGATCTGATTTGCAGTTTTCCAGAATTAAGGTAAGTATGTGTGCCAGAGGAATCCAGATGCTTCACTTGTTTGAGGTTAGCCTCTACTTTTTATATTCATTTGCTAATAACAAACTATAAGCTATTCAAAGTCAAGTTAGCACCGGTGTAGAACTGTGTACAAGAAATATCTCTCTGCCTTTAGTGTCCATTAGAAAGGGAGGAATAAAACAGGGCACGGTACCAACATACCATTACCTACACCAGACAAGATTCCCTGCACCAGGAGAAGTTGCAGAGCTCATTATAGATAAGATGTGAAAGGGCTATAACAAATAATAGGAGATGAGAGAAACTGCATTCAAACCCATACAAACATACTGTAAGCTCTATGAGGTATTTCTTATCCTTATAACATTAATTTGCAGCGTTAATTATTTGCTTTGTTAGTGTTTCCTCAGTTACAATGTTCTGTCGATTTCTGTAGCTATTGTAGCTACAGAGAAGGGAGGAGGAAGACTTAAGAATGAATGTAATGCTCTTGTACATCTGTGAGAATATGCCCAGGACTACCATGAATCAAGGCAGGCTTGGAGAAGGCACTGGGCCACATGGAAGAAAGCTGCTGAGCACAGATTCTCTGGTGTTGAAGGCATCAAAGAAACACAAGACAAAAAAAGATTTAGAAGAGCTGTGGTTTCTACAGTTATTGCTTGTTCTTGCCTTTTGCACTTTCCTTTATTGTTGTATGGTTTATATCTTTTCTGTTTGGTACATACTGGTTTTGGAATTTTTGCATGGTTATTGCATTCCATCTTGCTGCTGTATTAATATTAGTTTTGCATCTTGAATATCCATATTCAGCAAATATTTATCTAGCTCTCTGAAGGATGGTGGTTAATCTCAGTGCTTGCCTTTTGAAATTTTCTCTTCTCATACCTATACAAATTATCATCAGTGAATAAACCAAACAGATCAGCCAAATGACTTGACCTTCCAATCAAAATATATTAGCTGGTGTAGCCCTAGTACCGAAAGGGTAACTTCGAGATGGAAGTTAGTTAAGCAGTTACTGTGTTAGTTCTGCTTGAAAGTCTGCTCTTTCCAGATGTGAAAATCAGGCTGCTAAAAGAAGTAAAAAGCAAGTGAGGAAAACTAAACATTCAGCACCAAAGGGAATTCCCTCTTACGGGAGAACAATGTGCATGCAAATACTTCTGTTACAGTGTCTCAGACTGTCGAATGTCTCTGTATCCTAGAGGACCTTAGTCCCAGCTTTGCAAAGGTCTTTCTTACAAATCCTTTTTAAAATTTATGCATTTTCACTAGAAAAACATCACCTATTTACTAGCTCACCGTACATACATTGAATGGATCCTGAATGCTGGCTGAGGAGAGTGATGGCACCAGCTGCAAGAAGAGCAAGGAAGATGGCTCTCAAAGTGCAGCACTGAGGAAAAACTGAATTTTGCACTTTACCAGAGACAAGGTGATCTTAAAAACAGCAAAGAAGAGCTGCATGAGCATGAAGTCAAAATACACAAAACAGGGAATACTAACCACTGCCCTGTGCCTCAGTTTCCCTTTTTTATAGGAAGGGATCTTATTTTTGCCCTTGTCCCCAAGAATGCTGGTAGATAAATATTCATACTAATGTAGTATTAGGAGGCTCTAAAAAAAGAAAGTTGATAAGAATGAAGGATTATGTGAGAGGATGACTGAATTTCCAAATTCAGAATTAATGGAAATCTCATAGTACACATATTAATCAAAAGTTTAATGCCACGGGGGAATTTGTGATGACAGATTAGAACTGGGTCCTTTGAGAACACGAACATTTGTCATGTGGAGAGGACAACATACAGAGTACATTGTGTACTTAAAAGTGCAGTCACCCTGTATCTCAAATGAGTACAAAAAGTGTGTGAGAATGCACATGGTTCTTCAGCTCACAAGCTATAACCCGCAGTCTCAACACAAGTTGTGCCAAGCAACCTTTTTTTCTCTCTGTTGGCACAAACACAGTTTTGCCTTCACCTCTTCGTATCTCTTTTACGTCCGTCACATTTACACAGCTGGATCTCACTGGACACTGGCTGTTCCAGCAACGTGAGCTGCAGGCCCTCCTCCCCTTTCCCTTCTGTTTTCACGTCTTGGGGTAGCTTCACAGAAACACGGGCGGGCTTGCGAATACACTCATTATATCTCCTTCCTTAGAGAGACAGTCCGTTTATTTTAGATAATGCTACTGCTGCGGATGAAGGAAATGGAGAGTGTCAAAGTGGTTCATGGTGCTTATGTCTTCATAAACATAGATTTACTGACCAGATACAAAGCAAATGGAAGGTGAAATCATGCATCACACAAATGAGAGTTAAAATAAATACAAATAAGGGCATTCATCTTTCTCCCAAAAATCCCAAGCATGGCTTCTGTGCCCAAAGCTTGGCTGTTTTTTTTTTCAGCTATCTTAGCTAGTCTAATAAGGGGTATTGCTTTAAGTTACAAATCATCTCCTTTTTCTCTTTGTTCAAGGCAGACATTTTCTTCATAGATGTGTACAAATACAGTATTTGAATAAATATTTTTTGAGGATTTGTGAACAGCTTTTTGCCTATATATCAAACAGCATACCCCTTCCCCTGTTATATTTTTTAAATGAAAAAAAATAAAATTGAAAATTATAGAATCATAGAATGTACTGGCTTGAAAGGGACCATTAAAGATCATCTAGTCCAAAATTGTATTAGGTATCCCATACACAAGAGTCTTTGTCTCATCCTGTGCTTACTACATGGCTGCCAAGAGTAGGTGATGGGTATGGAATGATTGCTGCAAGAATTAGGTTTAACAGACTATGTCATTTTTCACTTCGGAAGGCAACAACTCACGGTAAGTTGAGGTCTCACTGTAGACAGAGAGAGAGAGATCCCACCATGTAATCAGGACCCAGGCATGTCTGCTCAGGCAGTTATGCTCAGTTATCTACTAGCTGTTTTGCTTGCAGGTGGAGATACAGGCTCCATGCTGCTCTGAGTGTGAAAGTGTGAATGATGGTTGTGCAGCTGTGATTTGAACTGTTTAGGTATGGAAATGGTAGAGCACTCTAGACAGTCTGCAAGGACATAGCTGGCACTCATTTATTTCTAAAGACAGCGTGCTTGCTGTAAGCATGTACAACCCCTGTGCTAATAGCAGCAATATGAATGGAGAATATGTGGGCCACAAAGCTGGCTACATCTAACCCCGCAAAACAGCTCGTTCTTCCTCTCACTGAAAGTCCATGTGTGGCAGAGCTTGTGATCAAATTAAGCTGTAAAAAATAGCAGTGCTGCACAAAGACTTTTAAAAACTGACAGGAAGGTATTTTGGCAATCAGAAGAATTGGTAAGGGCAGAAGAACCCTTCACGTTGGATCAACTCATGAGTCTTGTCTGGTCTTGGGTTGCACTGAAAGGAGAACAAGGAGATGTCATGAAGCAGCTCTGCTGCTCTGGAGGAGTTGATGGGAAGCCGTGGCACTACATGGAGCTGGAGATGTACAAACTGTCAACACTTTAGGGGTAGCCCAGGAGGCAGGATTAAGGTACCGAAAACCTGCAGTCAGTATTGTGTCCAGTGGGATCACAGTGCCTGCAATTTGGCAGTGTTGAGAAAAGTTAATCCTTGTGAGGATGCTTGTAAATATCTAATGTGAACTGTCAGCTCTAAAGAACAAAGTCCATGAAACTTTGCACTGTGAAATCTAGACTGCTCAGTCTGGATTGCTTAATGTTAATGTAACATGGGAATCTCTGTAGTCTGCAGAAGAATGGCTGCATTATCACAAATATTAGTGAAAGAAGTGGTAATTATTTTCTGTATTTAGAAACTACTCATTTTTTTCTGAAGCTTTTTCAGGAAAGCAATTCTGATGTTACAGGCTTTTCTAGATAGCACACTGTAATACAGAACCTGCTTGGTTTGCCATTTGTTATCTCTGTTTCATCATTAATTGGGAGTTACAAAGACCAAGCAGTACTGTGTTGCAAGAACAGATAAGTTGTTCATCCTCGCTTTCATGAACACTGTGAATATCTAATACATTCATAGAGATTTTGGCTTATTCAGGGATGATTTTTGATACAAAGGAAGAGAAATTATAATGCAAACACCTTATGAATGTATGGACTAAATGACTTTCTAAAAAACTTTCCAGCCTATCGACACTATATACAATTTCTAGTGTACATATGTCTGACAGGGAAATAAACTGTGAAGACAATAGTTCCCAAATGTAATCTTGTACTGAGCCATGGGAGTTAATACATATCGCTCAGTGGATCTGAAGCAGTCAGAGAAACTCTGCAAGGATTAGGGAGAAGTCACAGCAGGGACATGGCCAAAACAAACAATTTCAACATTTACAAATTTTTCTAATTCAACCAGAGAGGGACTGCTATCGGAGTGTGGACGTGACAGGTTTTCCTACTAGAAAGGCAATGAGCACTGCATGGAATGATTAGTGAACTGAGCTTCATCTTTTAAAGAGACATGGAAGTTTCTTGTGGGAGAGAGAGCACAGATATAAGTAAAGGCTGTACTTACTCTATGGGATCATTGTATGTCTAGATAGAGCACAAACAGCCAGGTAGAAAGTTGCACACTGCTTAGGTCCAATGTAGTCATAGACCAAAAAATCCCAAGTAGTCAGCGTGCTTCAGGAAAAAAGTTTAGCTGTGAAGCAGACCATAAGGCTGTTGTATTGAGTGTTAAAGCATTTTACGGGACATTTATGCTCCATGTATTTTCTTCTGAATGAGAGGGCTAAATGAGAGGAAAATGTGCTATGCACGTGGGTGTTGAGAAGATAGTTACCATAGGAGTGGTGGCTGCATGTAATTGCTCATCCCTTTCAACCTGCAGCAACTTAAAAGAAAAGGGTCTGGTATGGAGGCTCAGGTGTAAAGGAGTGCAACTTCTTAAACTCAAGGGAATTGCATTACCCTGTACCAGACCACAGGCTGCTCAGCACACTAGAAGAGACAAGGGAGAACACTACAGGAACACAGCATTCACCAACTGTCCAGTGACATTGCCTTTTATCTTCTCTTTCTAGACATTTCAGAAAAATTAAATTTGATTATTCTTTCAGAAAAGCCATTGAATTTCATGAATTTTCATAAAATCTGGGCTGTTCTGCATTTATTGCCTGGCATACAGAGACAGATACTTAGCACTTCTGTGGCTTCCCTTGCTATGACCACAACATGCCCTGAACATAATTTGAATTCTCTTTGAAATATCAGCACATCTTCAGCAGACGCTAAGGAAAAATTTACTTAAGAGTGCTGGCTATCCAATTTACATGGACGTTGTTCTGTAGATGTCTTTTGCAGTAAAACTACCCTTTCCTCTACAATATGTGTGAAGGAAACCTGGGCAACTGGCATATGGGTACTTCTCTGCATAGCAGAAGACTGTTTGGACACATATCCTATCCCAGATACCAGAAACTGATGCTCCAGTCTTTTTCATGGATATCTCTGCCACACTTTCCTCTGGATGGCTTCTCAGCTCCTCCATGTGACCTTCCCCACTGGAGCATTCCCAGTGGCTGGCTCTGGGTGTAAACTCATTGCCAAACATTCTGCATAGGTAAAACTGTTGCTAAATCTGCTTTTCTGCCAATTGTCTTAATCTTCTCAATTACCCATCATCAAATAAAGATTTTAAAATTCCTGAGCTGAACAGCCCTGACTTCAATTCAAACTTCACAACTCCAAAAGCGTGTCAGTCTCCTGAGATGATATTCACCATCTTGACACTCCTTGAAATCCATGGCAATCCTGAACAAAAACTAAAAAAGCAGAATATGCCCTTTACACACAATAATTTCTTAGGAGGGGTGTTTTGAATTTATAATATCTGATTAAAACCAAACCCACTATCTCTTATGTTTTAAATTTTTTTCTGGATTCTCGTGAATCCCATTGCTCTCAGCCAAGCTAATTTGAATTACTCTCAGATGATGGCATTTGCACCAGCTCAGAGCAGTAAGTCTGGGCTGTGTGAGGACTTTAATGATAAGGAGCATGTAACTGTCCATATGGAAGAAGTTCAGCTGAGTTCTGTTTGAGGTTATCTGTTCTAAATAGTCTATAGCGCTCACAGAAAACCTATAGAGTAGAAATTTGTGAAGAAATGCACACTTCTCAGTAATCTGCTTTCAAAACAGTAAATTTTAGTCTGTACTTGGCAAAATATTCTTCATTTTCTTTATTTCAAACTAATAATGGAGTTATAAGATATGAAAGAGGACATTTCAATCAGAAATGGTAGTTATTAAACAACATTACTATTATTTCATTTTTGCGTTTTTCCCAAGCTTTCAAAGACTAATTGTCTTGATGCTTTCATGACAAGGACAAAAACCATAGAACTGCACAGACTGTGACTTGTATCTGTTGAAGAACAAAGGAAGCTCAGAAATTAATTCATAATTTAACTGAAATGAAAGAGAGTCATTTCCTATTAAGCACACCTATGTTCAATGTGATTAAGCATCTTAAAAGTATAAAATCTAAACCCGAAGGCCTTCCTGCCAAAATATATCCCATTCAAGTCAGTTTTTGCCGTTGTTTTCAAAACTTCTTATATCTTTGTTACACATTTTCTGACAGTAGCTTAGTAGTGTTTTCTTTTTAAGTCAGGCTACATTTTGTCTGAAAATGAGGGCAGAATTATTTAGAAACTCATAGGTTTTGTGTTATCTTCAAAGGATGTCAGTAGGATTTAAATTTGCAGATCTGAAGTACGTTAAGCAGCAGGCACAGAGCAGAAGCTGTGTCAGCAGTATGCCATTGCCACAGGAGAATAAACAGCATAGCACAACTGGAAGTGCTATGGTTATTATTTACCATGGAAGAAAGTGCATTTTCTTTTCCATTTATCTTGAAGAGTGAAGTAGCACTTATTTCTCTGTAAAAACTTGCTTTTAATCACATTACAGTGCTGCCTTTATAATAATACCAACTAGCTTTCTGCATTCCTACCTACCTCATCCGTACTGTCTTAAACCATTTAATGAAGCTATGGTAGCTCAGTCACTTATGATCACTCACAGACTGCCTGCATCTTCCCTAACAGCAATCCCACTACTCGTTCTGCCTGTAATACTACTAGACAAGTTGTTTTTCCTATGTAGGACTGGATGTGAATATGGAAACAGTTCTTTATAATAATTTGTACAAGCAGCTTCACCTGCTCTATAGCTCATGGTCCTGATGTTAATATTTCAGTTGTTTCTTACTGACCAGAGTTTAGACTGCAGTAGGTACAATCTTAACATTTGCTGCACCAGCTTCTGGGGGGTTTTGAGAAAGACCATGACAGAAATTCCTGCCAGGATGTATCTTTTCACTCTCTGTACTTAAGCAGTTTATGCTTTTAGGTCACATCCATTTTATAATCAAGAATAGTGAATACAAGAGAGTGATTCAGGTCCAGCTTGTAGTTACCTACATGTATTTAGATGTCTGAACACAGGCATCTACATGCAAGATAGGTGTCTAAGCTCCCACTACTTATCAGTAAGTCTAAAAAGAGATTCACTTGACTAGATGTAAAAGTTTGCTTCAGGCACAGCTGAGTAGGTCTTAAAAATATCTTTGACGGTTTTAACTAGGGGCTTGATTCAGTGTCCTGAACATAAAGTGCCAACTGAGACATCCAGGGGTATCTTAAACAACTGTACAGGGCTGGGCAGATGTGACACAAAATCCATAGGAATTCTCTGCCCTCTGGATTGACAGCTGGGTGTCTCGTGGAAAACCCAGGGGTATCATAGAAAGCATTTGACAGCAATTTGTGGGTTGATCCATTCAGGTCTTATGGCTATACTAGACACCTTCATAGCTAGACATTTAAATCTAAATATCTACTGTTCGAATTTGAGTTCCACCCACGTAGAAATGTAGCCACAGAAGAGAAAGTAGCATGATTTTACCACCTGAAGAAGACCTGGATGGGTGTGCAGCTGTGAGAAATCCCGTGCTGTTGTGATTGTGCTGATGTTGTCGTGCAAGCATACCAAGATAGTTTGAATGTGGGCATGGTAGTAAAGTGGTGTTTGTAACCATGTCTACCCACATGCATCTGTCGAAAAGCCAGACAGAGTTTCATTAGGATTCTCATCCAGTTGCTGCTGAAAGTAACATCAATAGCATTGGCAGCAACTGGATTAGACTCTGACTGTACACAATCCTTTTCTTCTTAATGTTGGTACGTCACAAAAAATAAACTCCATTGGTTCATGTGTTTATATGGTACTGTTGTCACACCATCTGATATTTGTTTTCCTGCCATACTGTGAATTGTATTATTATTCTCATTTTCTGGATATGAAAATATGAATTAACTTACTAATATGATAGCTTACTCAAACTCAGAAAATAGTTTACAGGAGAAAAAAGAAATTAACTCATATCTCTAAATGCTATGTCTGATGGCTTAAATGGCATGATCTTCCTTTTTTACACATATAGGAATATGTTCTCAATTGATACCTTTTTTCATAGCAATGGAAAAATAAAGCAGTCAGAGCTTTACCCTGCTTTATGCAGAATCAGATATTGACAAGAAGAGCTTAACAACAAACATGAAAAAAATCCATTTTCTCTCTTCCATTTATTTAATTATCTTAAAACAATAGCTATTCTTAAGAACATGGATTAGTCATTAGGTTTGAGGAAGTTCGGGAGTTTTTAAAGTGTGTATAATAAGTTACAATGCAAACTCCTCCTGCTTATTCTAGTAAGACCTCAGTTCTCTTAGGTTCAGCTCATGCAACTGAATGCAATAAGCTATAATTTGTAAAGTACATTTGGGAGAGGCATGGACTCTTACCTCAAGAAAGCACAGACATGAGGATAGGCAAGATGGAGTCTCAGGGTCTGCTGTATTAGTTTTATTGCTTATAATAGGCACTCCAATATCACAATAATTGAATAAGTGGATAAAAGAAGCTTTGTAGTTTTAGCTACAAATTTTAAACTATGAAAGAGCTTAGTCAGGAGAGGCATATGAAAACAGCAAAAGAAAGCAAATAACTTACACTGATATTGGCTAAAATGAGTATGATTGCAGGAAGTTTAAATACACAGTGATACATGGAAGTATCTAAGATAGTGAAACAGATTACAAAGGAAATTCAGCTTCTATCCTGATAGGAATCTAGCAAGCAAGTACAAAGGTTTTTGCAAAAATACTGGATTTAATGTAGCTCACTGCAAGCCTGGTTCAGAACTCAGTCATTACTGTCATTTAAAACAGTGTCCTTTAACTTCACTGGCCTTTTGACCAAATCCTCTGTGGACATAACAACACTTCTATTAAGGCCAAACTCATAGGAAGAAGCAGTGTTTTTAAAATCAGTCTAAATGATAATTTGGGAAAAAAAGACACAACCTATCTTCCAGGTGCATAAGCTCTTCTTCAGGTCTACAGTGGAAGCAGCGAAGTACTTGATAATATAATTCAGAAGATTTGGGAGAAAAAGTCAGCGTCTGTAGTATAGGGAAGATGTTAGCAATGGAGTTAAAATTGATGCTGTAAACCCACTATCTTTTGATTTTATGCTGAAACATCCAGTTACTGATGAAGTAATACTTTTCACAAAATAGCTATTGCAACTGCAACTTCACTCTTGTCCTCAGTGGACACCCAGTTCGAGAGGACAGCCCATCTTCAGAAGAAATTTCTACTGGTGCTGAGAGACACAAACTGATTGCAGACTTTGGTTTTATGACACGGGATATAGTCCAATAACTTCAGTCCTCCTCTTGGTGTTCAGTGGCCTGCAATTACCTGGATGTCTCTTCGGTCTTGTTGAAGACAACCATACCATCCCCTCTTTCCACACTCACATCTCCTACTGCTCCAATGTCACCAATCACAGTTTCTTTCAAACTGTCTGTTTAACACAACTTAAATTCAGATTAAATTAAATAATTAATAATGATTATTATTCATTAAATTATTATTAATTAAATTACTAGATCTTTTGATCAGCAAATATTATGTGTTATTTGTATTGTCAAAACCTGCTGTCACAATTCAAAGCTATTGTTTTGTTATGTGAGTCAGAACAGTACAATTCTTTATGAAATGAAAGCTAGGACAACAGAGCAATGGTCTGCAATAGAAGAACAGTCTTTCCATACCTTGAAGAGAACCTGTTTATTTTTTGTGGTTCCTATTGTTTCAAACAAAGCAAATTTCTACCTAAATGGTTATTAGTGTGACTATCAATCATAACATGCCGGGTCCTGCACTTCGGGAGCAATAACACCTTTTTGTTTTTTTTAAACCCATTTGTGATAGTATTGACCTGAAATTCCTGAAGTGTTGGTGGACAGCAGGATGACCATGAGCCAGCAATGTGCCTTTGCTGCCAAGAAGGCCAATGGCAACCTGAGGTGTATCAGAAGAGGGGTGGTTGTAGGTCAAGAGAGGT
>NW_010193896.1:1859-2505 GCF_000695765.1 Mesitornis unicolor | reverse complement strand
GAGGTGATGCTGTGCCGGAGGTGATGCTGTGCTGGTGGAGGTGATGCTGCGCTGGAGGTGACTGACACCCATTTGTCTTGCAGTGACGACCGCAGCCCCGAGGTTTTCAAAACCCGCATTGAAGCTGCCACCCAGATGAAGTCTGTGCTGGGCGCCAACGAGAAGCCCAACTGCCTGATCATCGATGAGATAGACGGTGCACCTGCAGTATGCCCAGCCACCTTTCGCATTAACCGCTTAATTATTGCCCTCTTAGCAGCTCATCCCCCTGCTCTGTTTTAGGAACATCTGAACAGTGAGAATTCATCCCTTCTGTCCTTGATATTTTTTTTCCCAAGGCATCCATCAATGTGCTGCTGAACATCATCAACCGGAAGGATGTGGAGGAGACAGCGGCTGGCACGGGCCGGAGACGGCGGCGCGAGGGCGGGCTGCTGCTCAGACCCATCATCTGCATCTGCAATGACCAGTGAGTGTGGCCTGTGACCAGTGAGTGTGACCTGACCAGTGAGTGTGGTCTGACCAGTGAGTGTGGTCTGACCAGTGAGTGTGACCTGACCAGTGAGTGCGGCCTGTGACCAGTGAGTGTGACCTGACCAGTGAATGTGGCCTGTGACCCGTGAGTGGGACCTGACCAGTGAGTGTG
>NW_010193896.1:1465-1752 GCF_000695765.1 Mesitornis unicolor | reverse complement strand
GTCCAGTGAGTGTGACTGTGTGGCCAGGGAGGACCAGGGAGCCTATTCCCCTGCCCCAAGTCTGGAGGTGGCTGCTGTCGTCTCCAGCCAAAGCTGAGGTTTCTGCCATCAGCTCCACAGCTTGGAAATGAAAAAATTGAAACTATAACGTGTTCAGTTTTTCTGAAAGCCCAAAAGTTTGGCATCTGCTGGGGTGATTTGTAGCCAGGTGTGAGCACGTGGATGTATTTGTGCATGGCCAAGCATGCAGTGACGTACAGACAGCTGATAAGCAACCCGTCTCTCTT
>NW_010193896.1:966-1425 GCF_000695765.1 Mesitornis unicolor | reverse complement strand
CTCAGACGGCGCCGTCCCGGCTCGCCCAGCGGCTCTGCGAGGTTCGGCGCGGCCGAGGGTCCCCCCCTCTGCCCCCTTCCCTGGCTGGGGAACCCTCCCTGCTGACCCCGTTCTCCTGCAGATCGCCCTGCGGCAGGGCATGCGGGCGGACACGGGCGCGCTGCTGGCGCTGTGCGAGAAGACGGAGAACGACATCCGCTCCTGCATTAACACCCTGCAGGTACTGGTGTCACCGGGAGGGCAGGACTTGCTGTAGCTCTTGGCTTGATCTGGGCTCTAATAGGCATGGAGGGGATAAAAACCTGTCCCAGGTGGATCCCTCAAATGTCCCCCCTGTCCCCAGTGTTATTTTGAACCTCGGTTCCTCTGTGTCTGGGTTTCCCCAGCACCATCCGGCTGCTGTGGGCATCCCTAGCCCCCCAGCCCCTCGCTTGTGTTGCAGTTCCTTCACCGGCGCGG
>NW_010193896.1:0-954 GCF_000695765.1 Mesitornis unicolor | reverse complement strand
AGATGGTGCAGACGATGAAGATCGGCTTGAAGGACCAAAACAAGGGCCTTTTCTCCATCTGGCAAGAGATCTTCCAGCTCCCAAAGATCCAAAGGTAGAAGGGGGAGGATTTATTAGGTCTGATGTCTCCTTGAGGCACGGTGCTTTGTGGTATCCCAAGACCTGTGGTGGAGAAACCTGAAGGGTCCTGGAGAGCTGCTCTGCCTTGCAGCAGACCCAGCTTTGATTTGTGTGTCCAGATGCAGTTTGGCCACTCTAATGCCCAATAATTCAGCACTGATATTGCTTCAGTCTGGTCTGCAAAGGTCTAAATACTCCTTGCTGGTGGGTTCATTGCCAGGGCACCCTGAGCTCTTCCCTTTGGGCTCCCCCCAGGCACAGGATAGGAATGGACCCCACTTTGCCAGTCCAGCTCCTGGTGGGTGACGAGGACCTGGTGCAGCTCGGGGGCACTGCTGGCTTCAACACCTCCTCCCACCGCTTCCACCACGTCCTGCACCTCGCCGTGTCCTCAGGGGAGCAGGAGAAGCTGGCCCAGGTAGAGCAGCCAAGGGGGAGAGCCAGGCCCCTTCCTCAGCTGGAGCTGAGCTCGGTGGAATGCTCAGAATCCCGGTGGGATGCTCTGATGGGATCATCCACCCAACCTCGGGCTGTGTCTAATCCTGTGCCAACTTCCAGGGTCTTTATGAAAACTTCCTGAACATGAAGCTGCGGGACTCCAGCTTCAGCTTGGTGTGCTCAGCGCTGGAGTGGTTGGGTTTCTCTGACCTGCTGAGCCGGGCTGTCCTGCGTGGGCAGAGCTTCCAGCTGCTGCGCTACCAGCCCTTCCTCCCTGTGGCTTTCCACCTGCTCTTCGCGGCCACCAGCATCCCCCGACTCGCTTACCCCAGCAGCCAGCATGAGGTGAGGACCGGGGAGGGTGCAGTGGCAGCGTGAAAGAAAGCCAGGCAGAAA
>NW_010193895.1:0-906 GCF_000695765.1 Mesitornis unicolor | reverse complement strand
TAAAAAAATTTAAAAATATAAAATAAAGTCTGGGACAATGAGTTTGTGATACATCACTGAGTGAGCTAGGGACAGGCCCTTTAAGAAGAGAGCAGTCTCTTAATCAAGATGAGTGTGAGGTGCTGCAGAGCACCTGAAGCTTCGGTTGCTGCAAATAGAAGCAGGGGCAGCAGGGAATAAAAGGGCACATGTGATGTTGTGTTTGCTGTAAGCAGCTGGAATAAGGATGTAAAAGCAAATGGCTGCTTGCTCCTGGAAAATTTGCTGGAGCATATACGAGTTGTTATTCCTCTCATTCAGTATATTACAATTTTCCTGCCTGTTCCCCAAAGGTCCTGGCTTGTCTGACTCCCCACCCCACTACAGAACCCGCTTCGTCATCCTGCCTCACCTGGGCAGCAGCCACCAGTGACCAAGAAATGGCCAGCGCAGCCTCTGAAATTGCCTCTTGCCCTCTCCATGGTGATGCCTCCCTTCACAGAAGAGTAAAAGGGAATAGAAGGACAATTTTTACTAAATGTGATAAAAATTTATGACACGTGTGAATGTGCATGCACTAATGAACGTGCCACAGGTGAGGCAGCGGTGTGCTAATTGGCATTACCAGCCACGAGCACAGATCTTTTTTTTCTGTTGCTGCTGTGTAATTACTTTGCTGTGGTTTTGCTGCCTTTCTATTGTATCATGGCTTGTTTTTATGTCTTGCAAAAATCATTGGTACCTTTGTGTATCTAAGCATTTAAGAGACAGTGAATTCCTTACCTGGAAATTTGTTCACCTCAGGATTTAATGAGCATATATGCAAATGCAGTGCATGTCACAGTTTATACAGCTGCTCTCTCGCCCAGTGCCTCCTCCCCACTCGGGAAGGGGGGTCAGGAACAGGAAAGGAGATTCATGGGTTGA
>NW_010193894.1:0-853 GCF_000695765.1 Mesitornis unicolor | reverse complement strand
TATATATATTTTTTTTGGTTATGTCTGAGAAAGAGCCCTCCCTCCAGTCTGACATTACAGCTTGTAACCTTATAAGCTCCTAAAAAGTCACAAAAGATCCCCTAAAAGACCAACCCACACACAATTACCTTTGCTCTAAAAAAAGCAAGCACTGACAATTTCAGTGTTGGACAACACTTCAAAAGTAACGACAAATAAAAACCACATGCTTATTTAGTAGAGCTGTAAATTATTGCGGACAAGAAGAAGGAAAACAACATGTAGGTTGGCAAACTGCACAACAGCTATCTGCAGACAAGCGAGTGTTTTAATTCCAACCCAAAACTTAGCCAAGGAGTTCCCTTCTTGCCTACCCCACCCAAGTTAATAAAATTAACTCTCAATGTACCTAAGTAGATATGCATAACCTTGCTAGAAAGGCCACTGATTCTGTCATTCATGCAATTGTTTCGCACAAGTTAATTTAATATGCAATACTTACACTGAAACTGCTCATGAACCATTCAGAAATGAGAAATTCAAGAATCTTAACCTAATCCTTTTGGTTTCCCGCCCACCACCACATCTAGGTTTTATACAGCCACCTGCCACAATCAAAAAAGCAACCGGCCGTTGCAGAGAAGAGCTAAATCAAGTCACTGGTTGAAAAAAAGAAGAACTAAAACCTGCATTGCTCAGGGTCCCCTTGGGAACACAGAACTTCTTCAGCAGAGAGAAAGAAGAAAAGCTGATAAAGGGATTTTTTTTTTTTTTTCGGGTTGAAAGGTACTGAGGAGACAGGTACGAAACCCAGCTCCACCCCAACAGAAACCTTTATCAGTGCTGAGTGAGTGCCGCGGAGCCGGAGAATGGC
>NW_010193893.1:0-7044 GCF_000695765.1 Mesitornis unicolor | reverse complement strand
CAGGTCCCTTTCCCCTACACTGCTCTCCAAGCAGTGTAGGAGGAGGAGCCTGGATTCCTCACAGAAAGCTGTCGGCATGTCCATGCAGAAAAGGGTGAAGGTGGCACCAGGGTTTCATGGCACATCAGCCAGGATGGGGCATGGTGGGTGCCTTCTCCCAGTTGCATGGGTGTTTTGGGGGGCAGAGAAGGAAGCCCAAGGTGCCCCAGTGTGGATGAGCCAGAGCGATGGTGGGGAGCGCTCCACGGTCCACCAGGTCCCCAAGCAGGAGGTGACAGCAGAAACAGGGCACACACCTCCCTGAGCATCCTCCTGCATCCACGGCCCCACTGCTCATCACACCGCAGCAAGGATGTGACCATTAGAAACCAGACAGGCACAGCTAGAAATCAGGATTATCTGGAGCCATCGTGATTAATAGCAGTACGGATTTGAATGGGAAATTAAAGCTGGTGCCTCAGGGCTGAAGCACATCTCTAACTATTAAAAGCCAGAGTTGTGGGGTGCGGGGGGAATATGTGGGAGAAAAATTATCTCCCACTTCCACTACAGGTCCCTGAAGGAGGTTTCTGTGACTTGTGGCTCGTGATCAGAGGAAAATTTGGGAGCAAGGCTCACAGTCAAGTCAACTTGTGCATTCATAGCCTTACCATTTCACGGTTGTATACGATGCCTTTGCACAGCTCTAACAGAATAAGACACATTAAAAATAATGTTGGAGAAATCAGTGCTGATCACCCCCGACCCCTATAAAACACTGACTGCAAGGCATCAGTTCTCAGAATGAAAAGTCTGCACATAAAGCTGCATTTTATACAAACATCTCAGTTGTGACCTTTCACAGTGATGTATCAGAGCGACGGCCCTGCCTGCAAAAGTTTAACATTAGCTGCTAAACACTGTAAAGTATTTATCATGGGATCTGTAAGGGAAGGAAAAATGTGAATCTTTTACCTTGAACACTTCCATTGGAAGAGGAAAATTTGCTGCATCATTAAGGGCTTTTTCCAGAGCGCACTTCCACTCAGATATAGTCTTCAGAGCATAGATATCTAAAGTGATGACAACAGAAAAAAACAACAGAACCAAGAGGTGACTGCTTGGAGAACAAACATTTCTGAAAGACTTAAGTTCCTGTGTCATAAAAATGGATAGCACAAGTGAAATGAACAGTGTGTACATTCCAAGCTGTACGGCACGGATAAATTCAACACAAAAGCAACTAGCAGGGGCACACTTGAGGAAGATTGTGTTTTATATCCTGGAGTAAAACCCAGGAAAATACACGTCCTTCACTTTCTGCTGAAGACACGAGAATCGTCCGATCTCATTACTTGAAAACAACAAAAAACTCTCCTTTGATTTTTCAATTCTCAAAATACCTGATGTTTTCCAGTTTGAGGAGCCTCGGGTCTTCAGCCAATATTAGGTACATTTGAACAAAGGCGGAAATATCGTTACCAAGGCTTCTGTTCGTTGGAAAGTCTTTTTTAATTATTTTTTATTGCAGGGTTGGGTTGTTGTGGGTTTTTTTTGTGGTGGAGGTAGGTGTGGGAAGGAACATTTTAGCCAGATTTCTACCCAGACTCATTCGCTGGTATCACGCTCAAACCAGGCTATCACACCAATTCAAAGGCTTACACTTATGAATTTTCATCACGATACTTTTAGGCAACCTCTATGTGCAGATTCACATTGCTTTCATAGAGTTTCTTTAAATAGGTTTAATATTATTAAATCATTATATTAACAAGCCCTTTATGGTTCAGTGCAGTGAAGTGCCTACGAATCATCAAAGGAAACAATGCAGGAAACAATACCATGATGAGGAACATTATATTGGATTTACTTCTGCCCTAGAAAACATATTGTCATCCTGCACATAACAAGTTATTGCAGAACATTCATACCAAGGTCTTAATGAGACAAGATAGGTAGATAGATTGCAACAATTATTAAAATGGAAATGAACATTTACTCAGGAATAAACCTGAACCTTTATGCGGAGTGAAGAGCGTGCAGCTTTTCTTTTGTCAGTTCGGCTTCGCACGCTCACATTTCAGTTCAATTTGGCCCAATTTGCATTTAAATTCTGCACAACTGATACCCATATATATTTACTAGCTAGCGCAGATTTACCGCCGTATCTTACAACTCTGAAGGAGGAAATAAAAAATACGTGTAAAAAGAAAAAAAAAAAAGGAATTGGCAAGCACTGTTTTCACCTAGCACTGAGAGTACAAGAGAATTTTATGCTCTGATCTCAACAGATTTAAGACCTTATCAAAATAGGATTTGCAGAATCACTCACTGGAAGTGGATGTATTTATACTTCCACTATATCAAACCTCGCTACTTCAGAACAGACATCAAGGATATGCATACGAATTTAAACACACTTAAAAGGGAAATGTTAAACCTTTCAGGGCTGTGTTTTTTAATTCCCCAACCGTTTCGTTATTAATGGGAATATACATTTCAAGTCTTGTTTACAGCACGTGCAGCAGTTACAGGTGCACTCTTTACCTAATTATTCGTTATTTTATAGCCTTGCAGCTCCAGTTCTCCCTTCCTTGCAGGAGCTTAAAGCGCAGGGAGGGAAACGGCTCACGTTATTTCTTCTTTTTTTGGCTTCAATGATGCCAGATAGGGAAATACTCCATGCATGATGATTTTGCCCCAAGCTGCAGCCAGGCTGCTGTTTCAACTAACAAAAAGTCTGAGTTTTGGAAAACGCTGCTGGATGCTTCCCAGACAGAGCAAGGTGAAAACAGACCCTCATTTCCCACTGCAATGGCAGTCAAGCATAGGAAAGAAGAAAAAAAAGTGGCTTTTGGGGTGACTTTGCCCAATATCAGCAAAAACAAGCAGCGACTTCTTCGGGCAACGTCAACAAATTTCGAGAGATAAAGGCAACTCCAATGGTTTCAATAACCAGCAAGCAATATCAGATGTGCATTTAATTAGTGGCAGCGAGCTTAGGCTGGCAAGTACATGGACGCTAAATTGCACGGTTAAAAGAGCATAAAGCATTTTGTTTAAGTGACAGGGGTTGCAGGTAATTGAACAAAGTGTACTGTGTCGATTTGTATTTAGGTTAACAAGGAGTGAGCAATTAAAATGACTGCCAATTTGTCTTTAAATAGAAAGTAACATAAAATGAAATGATCTCTTCCTGCATAAGCAGTCGAGGCAAGACCATCAGTGGCTCTGTATCAAGCAGCCTGTGCCAGCTTGCACTAGCAAGAAGGTTTATTTTGAATTCAGGTGTACATCTGAGGGGAAAAATACACTATGACCCCTTTGCCTCAGTTAAAAGGGCTTGAGGGATACACAAAGCCCTTGAAATTCTCCATTTGGAGAAGACAGACAGGATGCTATTTCCTCAGGACCCTCTTGAACGCTCTTGTACATTAAGTGGGTGCTAGGATGTGAATGGCTTCAGAAAAAAGACCTCTCCAACCAAAACGCTGTAGACATTTGCATCCATGGGATCTCCTTTACATAAGATGCTCTGCATCTTGAAAGACTGACCTCAAACTGCCGTGCAAGGTGAAAAACCCAACTTGGCAGGTCCCAGAGGGGGATCAACCCAGAAAAATCACAGCCCAGACACAAAGGGAAATAACGCGGAAGGTGCATATGCAGCATCCAAGTCAAGGGTGGGAAAAGCACTGCAACGACCCACTGAACTGACATGTGACTGAACATCCTCATTTCATGGCAACTGAACACACCACCTGATTTGGGAGGAACTGCACGTCCTCAGCATCTGCTCAGAGGAGACGCAGAACAGCTTCGATACGCAGTCTAAGGTTGTTCCTGTTATCAATCAAGGAGTCACCTAAACTGGCTTCAGATGTTTAAAAGTTAAGACAAACAGGTCTGTGCTCTCTGCTTTCAACCCCACGAGTGGAAAAAATAGGCTTATGAAGATGTCATTTCATCTTACCTATGTTAGACATGTCTTAGGCAATCCCTTCTTTCCACCGATCATAAGGAGAAAGCAATAGCTCATGCTCAACTGTCTGTTCAATGCCTACACTATGGCAGGCGAATCCAGTCCCTGATGTGTAAGAAGCCAATATACTGCCCACAGACTGTCTCACTAGTTCCAAACTAGTGGCACCAAAGGTCTTTTTAGTCCAAATTCTGTTCGGAATTTGAAACACAGAATCACAGAATCGCTCGGTTGGAAAAGACCTCCGAGATCATCACGTCCAACCGCTCCTGTCTACCCCCTAAACCATATCCCTAAGTACCTCGTCTACCCGCTCTTTAAATACATCCAGGGATGGGGACTCCACCACCTCCCTGGGCAGCCTGTTCCAGCTTCTGACGACCCTCTCAGGAAAGAACTTCCTCCTTCTCTCTAACCTGAACCTCCCTTGGCACAGCTTGGTGCCGTTTCCCCTTGTTCTATCCCCCATCACCTGGGAGAAGAGACCAGCACCCACCTCTCCACAACCTCCCTTGAGGCAGTTGTAGGTGGGGATGAGGTCTCCCCTCAGCCTTCTCTTCTCCAGGCTAAACAAGCCCAGTTCCCTCAGCCGCTCCTCATCAGGCTTGTTCTCCAGAGCCCTCCCCATCCTTGTGGCTCTTCTCTGAACACGCTCCAGAATCTCAACATCCTTCTTCTAGTGAGGGGCCCAGAACACACAGCACTCGAGGTGCGGCCTCACCAGTGCCGAGTACAGGGGGATAATCACCTCTTAAGACCAGCCACTTGGCTTCTTCCCTCTTCTTTCTCTGGGTTAATGTGATACCACGACTGTCTCATCAGCTCTATTCACCCGTTGTGCCTTATAAACACACTGATGTTAGGTGGGCACCAAACAGCCAATATAGTCCACTATGTCAGAAGTGGAACAACCAACATTCCTGTCTCCAGAAACTCATCAGATTCCCGTTTTGCCCTGGCAAAACTTTTTCTCAGCAAACTCCTATGAGACACAACTTTAGGAAATGTAAAGTAATGACCTCCTATTTAAGTCAGGAAAAAGATCTGGGGCACTGAATTAATTAATAACCATGTTCACCAAAAAGCGAATGACCAGAGAAATTCCAAGCAGATGAAATAGGTATCAGATGGAGGTAGGTGAGAACAAGAGAAAGAAATTTTAAAAGCAGTTAAATCAATGCGAGGGGAAAAGAAACAAACAACTTAAGCAAATAAAGAGTCCAATAACAAGTTTGGAGATAAGACAATGGAAAAAATAAAAGAGAAAAGAAAAAAAAGCAGGGGGGTGGGGAATCCATAGCAAAGGAAGCACAGCTGGGTAAAAGGAGGAAAGAGTAAGAAGAGAATGGAAATAAACGAAGAGGAAGCACAAATCTCATCTGGGCCGTTTCTGTATTGATTCACCAAACCTATACAGGTCAAGAGGGTTCAAAGACAGTAAACAAGCAAGTGTTTCTCTGTCACACAAATACTCTGTAAAATAACAGAGTGAGGGATATTCATGCTCTCCAACATTCGCATCTAATTTAGAAGTGACGGGGAACATTGATTCCTTCCTATCAGTGAAGAAAACCGCACGCTTCCAAAAAGGATTCAAACCCCAAGCTAGACCCCAGACCCAGAGTTGTGAACACAACCACTGTATTGGAGCAATCTCTCTGAATCAGTTGCAATGGACAAAAGCCACATCAGAAATACCTACCCAAAGGAGGGCTACCTTTCTGCTATCATTTGATACTCACGCGAAAACTTCACCCACAGCACAAAGAAACTGAGGCACAGACCTGGACAAGCTGTTCACCCACACAGGAAAAGGTGGAATAGGTCTGCTGGGCCAAAAGCTGTGCGTTCACCAAGAAATCACCTCATCTCTCGAGGGAAAATGCAGTCCAGGGGTACTTAGCTTGGAGGTGCAAACAGCAAGCAAGCAGGGGCCATGCTCCACAGGACTTGACAAACAGCTTTGTGGCCCCAAGTGTAAGTCACAGCTTTATGAAAAATACAGACACCACACACCTTTTGCCCCAAAGAAGACCATGCACGCAACAGTCGAAGCTGTCATCTTTAACCAGAGCCCTAACTCAAAGAGAAGTCACTTCAACCAACTTGACTCAATCAACTCTTTCTTCCAGGAGTGAGCTAAGCCAAAATGAATATATTAAATAAATTGAATACAGTTTACCTGACCCATTTTGGGCCTAAATTAGATGACTCTCGCATGCCATCTGCGTTACTGCCAGAAACTACTGTCAAAGCAATGTGAATGCTGGAGAAGAAGAAATGGTTGCCCAAGTATGCCAAAACATCAGCAAACGCCACAAAAGGAGACAGTATTTTGAAGAGGCTCTTTACCTGCAGGTGGGTCCATTCTGTATTTATTCTCTTGACACCAACCGACTGGTCGAAGTCTGCAATCCAAGTAAAACAACCACTGGTCATAGGATTCAGTCTCCTCCAATCCCACATAGCGAAGGCGTAATCTTCCTCCAACATTTTCAACCACACTAACTATCCAGTACTGAAAGGGATTCTGGGAATCCTGCAGCTCTATTAAGGAATCAACTGTAATGAGGTCTACAGGGTTTTTTCCTCGCAGAGGCTGTTTGAATAGAAGCAAAACTCCTTATTTTAAACTTTATTTGAAGACTTCTCAAGGAAACAGATGACAGCAGAAGATTATTTTTGTTTTTCACACCATCATCCAAGTGATCAGCAAACAGTCTGTTCTTCTTCTATTTTACCCAATGTCTTCCAAGTGCAAATTCAGAAGTAAAACAGAAAACAACAGTTGCGCTAATTTCTCAACCGACATCATCAACAACAACAACAACATAAAGAGTAATAAAAGGTGGAGCAGCTCATGAGGCACAACCACTTAAGATGCTCCTGAACAACTCAAACCCCAGTTATACTGGAGGATTTCAAACCAAATTCTCATTGATTGCAGCTGATAAGAACCAGTCACAGGCCTGGACATTGGTGTTTATACCTAAAAGGTGACTACGTCGGGCATGACCCCAAAATTGCCCTCTGTGCACTGATCTTTTGCGCCAAAAGATGCTGCTGCTGCTGCTGCTGCTGCT
>NW_010193892.1:0-300 GCF_000695765.1 Mesitornis unicolor | reverse complement strand
GTGAGAAGCCCTCCCAGTCTTTATTTTGACTAGCCCTTTTTTGGGGCATTGTGGTGCTCAGTTATGCGCTGGGCCTAAAATACAACTTTTTACACTACATGCATGCTTTCTAGCTTATTTCTAGAAACATTTGAACTAAGCAGAATCAGTTTTCACTTTTAGATACATGGCATAAACCCCAACTGTTGTTTCAGTTATTTGCAAAAAACATACAACTACACTAGAGCTGGTTGAATACTCTGAACAGCCCAGTGATAAATAAACAGTGCTGAGTTGTTGTCAGTACTTGTCTCTGTTTAA
>NW_010193891.1:0-26573 GCF_000695765.1 Mesitornis unicolor | reverse complement strand
TGATGGCACTCAGGATGACTTGTTCCATCACAATGAACAAGTCATTTATCACAGAAATACATTTTCCTGAAACACCAGTCATTTACAAAGAGGGATTTCTAAGTGAGAAGGAGATACTCACATGCTGCTGTCTGTCAGACAAGATTTTCCAAAGTCGTGAAAAAAGCTGTATCCAAGTCTTCTCTGCTAATGGTGTAGAAATGTGACATAGCTGAACAAAGGCACTCAGCAACGCTCCAGTCTAGAAACAAAAAGAAAGATGTATATAAATGGGAAAAATATAATTAATACCATGAAACAATAGTTCACAGTTCTACAGCTGTTTAAGCAGTGATGCAAATGCCTTTTCCAACCAACATATCAAAAATATGTTTCCTTTAGCAATACAGACAACGGTAACAAGAATTTAATCCTATTTTCATGTTGATTGAGGCTCTAATTCATTACTGTAACAGTTATTAAAAAAAGGAAAAGGAAAAAGGAAAGAAGTTAATTACTTTGGTAATAGGAAGTTAATTGGATAGAGCTGTTATTACTGTAAGAATTATTTCAACATAGTTTTCAGCTAAAATTATCTTCTTAGAAACTATTTAAACATAAGATGCCAATATACTTTTTTGATCCTGTCTTTGCCATCACTACTTCCTTAAATGAACAGTTTTTAAACTGTATTTGCTACAGTTACACTTGGAAGAGGAGAAGATTTAACTTTGTAGAATAGGAATAAAGCAACAGCTTGCGATTAACTGAAAGTTTAAAAATTTTTTACCCTATGCAAATAAGAAGTTAATCTGACTATAAGATATGTCTACAGAAAAAAAAAAATCAGCTGAAAAATCAGAAGCCTGAGATAGAGGATTAAAAAAAAAAAAAAAAAGCATATCAGGTCAGTTTGAAGCTTTCAGTATTGAAATGATTTGTCAGGAAATCAAGGACCTGTACCAACCTTCACTTCTCGAAGAGAGTCAAGAAATTTGTCATGGCGGTTGGTCAACATGTGCAGCTGATTGCCAATGTCCTTCTCAGAAAGTTCCTTAGTTTTAGGTGTGCTGGTCTGATCTCCCGGAGCCAACTCAATGTCTATTTCAACATCCTATATAAAAGTAAACAATTCAAAGCACACAGATATTTTCTAATTAGTTTTGTTATTTTCCAAACAAATACACAATACCCTTCCAATCAACTTATTTCAAGTCTCACTTTTAATCTCTGCTAGTTCTTCAGGCACAGATACAGAATTGCTATAGTGCTACAGTAAAGAAAAAAAAAAAAAGCTAAATGAATGAACGCAAGTTCTGAGAAACCCATGCATGTTTAAAGGACAATATATTAGACACAAGATATACTGAACAATCTGTGCAGAACACCTTCAAGACATATTCACCAAACCTATTTGATAAGAAACTAGGAAGAGCCATGTTCCATAAAAAAAAAAATTCTCTCTCTACAATATTTTCTCTAAGTTACCTCTTCTTTGGATTCACTGTTTTCCCTTTCGCGAGGCTCTTGTTTCACATGGGTTACCATAGCAAATGCCGCTCTGTCATGGCTGTCTGCAAGGTTGATAACATTGGTGATAGAGGGCAGCATAGCACCCTGGCAGCTTGTCCCAATTGTAGTGTTTCTCTCACACACCGCCAACAGGAGCTAAGACATTAAAAAGCAAGGAGAGTTCTTAAATATACATTTACTGTAGTATTTCAAGGAAAACATAACCATGGTTTAAAATTTATCAAGAAGATAGAAGTTGAAATGATATGTTTAAGGCCTATCTGTCATCCTTAGTCAGTAAACACAGTAACACATTTTCATCTTAATCTGATTGCATTTTGTCACCATTTTGAAGTTCATGATTATACTTTCAAGATTTTAGGAGAGGCTTCAAAAGCCTCTTCCAGAAAATATTGAAGAAAAAGGAATCTTCTGAGCCTAAATTCTGTATTTTGTACTTTTTAACATGTGTATTAAGTGCCCTCAATCAACTAATGTATACGGACTCTGCCCATTACAATTAAAAGTCCTCTCAAAAAGGATGTGAAAGAAAACCCCACAATGCTTTTTCTTCTCTCTCTGGAAGGAGTTTTAATACTTTTAAGAATACAAAGTTATCCTTACAGTCACTTTAAATTCATGGTGGGTTTTTAGTGGGTTGTTTTGGTTTGTTTCGTTTTCTGTATTAAAAAACGTTTGATACCACCTTGTTTTAAATAAACCAACCAAAAATGTGATTTCATTCCAGTGCAACCCCAACAGCAGAGCAGACACTCTAGCTTTAATGGTTTTCTTGAAATCATCTACTATAACAATTCTTGTATTTTTTATCATCACCATCATTTCTAGGAGATAGATTTGCTTCAGTAATATTAACCTGGTCATTAAGCTTTTGCAGAGAAAATAGACAGTAGAGGTTGATATTAAAGCCACTTTCCAAGCATCAGTATCTCGTAGTTTAGACACTATTTTTAAGCACCACCGAGGCAGCAGACTTGGTATCTTTAGCTTTGATACAGGTAATACATAATACAAGAAATACAATGCATACTGCTTTTACACTCAGCCAAGAAAAATTAGGAATAAAACATATTTCTCTAATTATAATTGTATTTCTGAAACAAATTATTTACCTACCTCAATGCACTGTTTTATCCAGAAGTGATTTCCCATTGCTTCCCAGTTTTGAGAACACGTCACATAAAGCAGGCGCTCATAAACACGACGTTTCATAGAATTGTCAAAGACCTCAAAAAATTTGGCTCGTATGAGTGGCTGCGCACAACGCAAACCCGAAAGAAATGCTGGTTCAAGTTTAGCAGTGAGTTCACTGCCAGAAAGATTCTCATCCCTAAAATGAATGAGGTTAAAATGACAGAAACATTAGAAAGACAAACCTTCCAGGTTTGTAATTAAAATACTGAAAATCAAAAGAGATGATGTTCTGTAGATGCCCACATGGTGTGGCACGCACCCAGGTGCAGCATTTTGAGAGAAACAGCAATAAAAATACTGCTACTTGTTAGAAGACTGCCCTAGAACTATCATAAAAATTCTTTCAGGATAAAATCTTATCATAATTGTGAAACAATTTCAGCCACATCTGTATCTTGTTTGAAATGCAAATAATAATGATTGATTAAAACTTCTGACCACTGTTGTTGGACTCTATGACCTTAAAGGTCTTTTTCCAACCAAATGATTCTATGATTCAATGTTCACACCAGAGCTTTGCACAGTTAACCAGAAAACAGAATAGCAGAAAACAGTAACTCAAAATAATATTAATCATCAGCACAAAATTAAATACTTGGCATTTTTTTATAAGGAAACTATCGTAATTATTTCATCACGTTACAAAACCCAACAGTTTAGCTGGCAAAGTAACCCTCCTGAAAATATAATTAACAATATATTTCAAATTAAAAAAAAAAAAGAAAACAAAAAAACAAAAGAAAATTATACTCTATAGATGGGAAAAGGCAGACAGATTTCAGCCATCATCACAGTGCTTAGAACACAAGCTACAAGGATGCCCTGGTATCTTGGGAAAGGAAGAGATTGGGGTGGTAGAAATATTTTAGCCAAGCCAAAAAGAAAATCCTTTCTAAGGAACTTCTATTTTCAAATTGTCTTCCATAAGTACATACTTTGGTCTCAGTGAAATGAATTGATTTTGCATTTTAGAAATAAAAAATTAAAAAAAAATTAAATTCGTTTTATTCAGACCTAAAAAGACTGATGACAAGTTATAAAGGTCATATATGGTACAAATTATGAACCAATAAGCTGCAATAAATGATTAATTGCTATAATTACCTATAGACATAGTTAACAAGGTCTAAGAACTGGGCATTTAATTCAAGGTCTTCTGGAAAACGCTTTTCAACGTAAGTCATCATTTTCACTAGTAAAATAGACTTCTCCCGGAGAGTAGGTGTCTGTGTTAAAAGAAGACATGATTAATTTTGTCAATTCATCTTAAAGCATGCAGAGACCTGGCACATTAAAAGTACCCCTCAGCCATCCTTATATCATTCTTTCACTTCTAAAGTACTGAAAAATAGCTTGGTAGAAGGTCATAGTTCTTAAAAAGAAAAATAAATAACTCAAGCATTTATCCTTCTAAATATATGCTAGAGAATTTTAAAATTGTGACTGAAAACAGGTTTAAGTTTTTTGATGACTACAAAAATCTAATGTATATTTTAAAAGGCGTAGATCCTTTCATACAGCACTAGATTGTCAAGTACTCAACTCCAGCAGAAAATACGGCAAATTCAAGAGGCCATAAAAATGTTACAGGAATAACACGACTTAAACCAGCATTAGTCATCCTCCTCCTGAAGAACCTCTCTATCCAAGTTAATGTGGAATATATTTTAAAACTTTTACTTTAAAAGAAGTTCTTAGCAAAACAGCACTTGAGATCAAACACCTAATACAAGCCTATAAAATGCTAAGCATCTTTAACCCCAGCTGTCTTCACAGGGAATGCAAAATACTCCAAACCTCATTGAGGGCATCTAAACGTATATAAGAGATCCTTACAAACCTATTCTAGGTGATCCTGCTCTGGCAGGGGGGTTGGACTAGGTGATCCTTCAAGGTCCCTTCCAACCCCTAACGTTCTGTGATTCTGTGAAACCTCACTGTCAAAAAGTGATGAATTGCAGCACTGGCTCACAGTTATTTAGTATTCGAGAGTAATAATGATTTTATCTTCTCAATTTACCTGATTAGCTGCCATTGGGGAATTGTTTTTCACCCACTCTTCTACTATTTTCACCACTGCACGAAGAATTTTGGCATCAGTAGATTTTTCAATGAGAGATGTTAGAATAGCTTGTATAAAATTTTTCCTCATTTCCATGCTCATCACAGCCAGCCGAGTTTTCACAAGATCCAGGCTTAGCATTACCAGTTCACTTGTACCTGCTATGGATGCAAAAAAAAGGATCGGGATTGTGTATAGGCCTATAAAATGCCTAGCTACAAAATTCTGAAGATAAGCTATTGTAATTTTTCAAAAAAGCAACAACAGTATTTGTTACCTGGAAATATATCCCTAGAAATAATGCTTTCAGAATTATTACTTCCCAATCCTAAGCCATTAGGACATGAGACAGACTCCTTCCAAAAAACCACCCAAACCAACCAATCAAAGTCCTAAAGGCAAGCCTCTGTAGTTTCATTTCAGTAAGCCTCCAGTAAAAGGTATTACAGAACTCCAGCACTGAAAAACTGCAATTAAACTTGTGAAAGAAATATTATGTGATGCAGCACATCTATTCTGTTTAGTTCATTTCCTGACTTGCTTATCTGTCAAGTTCAATAATTTTCCAATTGTTTCTCAGTGTTAATAAAATTTGCAAGGTTCTCATTTACTTAATTAAAATATGAGCTAGGAATCTAACAGCAGCAATTCTTTCCAAGTATTTTCTTCAGTAGCATACTCATTAATAAATTACTGTGCTCTTTACTAGCACTGAATTGTTTTCTACAATAACATCAGATCTTTTATATGACTCATGACTGAATTCCTCTGATGATAGACAGAATTGTACAGACTGAAATAGATGCTATTTTAAGATAAAAACAAAAGCATCAGCTCCAACAAGTTGATTCCACAAACAGCTGTTCCAGTATTATCAAATAGGAAGGAGTAAAAGCGAAAGCACGAAACAATCTCTCCCTTCAACCTTATAAACTCTCAAAGAGCTTCGGTATTTCTATATATGCTGTAGCTCAACAAATATTCACGAACCATTCACTGAAATGTTTGTGTTAATACTGAAATTCTTATGCTAAGCAGGTAACGAACTCAAAGTGCAATTTGATCTTTCAATACTTCAGCGACATTTCTCACTAATTGGAGTATTTTTCAACATGTAATAATGCACACAAAACTCCACAAAATCATTTGAATTCCTTTAGGATTAACACATGTCGATACTGTACAACATGTCTAATCATTAACATCCTTAGGTTGTATCCTGCAATACCTGTATTTGCTTCTGCTGTTCCTGCTGTAGCCTGTGGGTTTAAGTGTTCCCTGACCATCTTCTGCAGAGACCGCATAAATACTGAAATCAATCTGTCAATGTAGCTGGGATTGTTACTGCACGCAGACTTCAGAATCATTAATGTACCTATAGATAAAAACAATACTTAGGATGTCAAACTTTTATTGAGCATGATCTGAATAAGTTAAGTTTTCAGTGTGGATGTTCTCATTCTATGGAAGAGCAGAGAGCACAGGAAAACGCTGTGTTTGTCCTGCCATAAAAAATGCACGGGTCTACCCAAGTTACTAACACGACAAATCTGGATAGATCTGAAGAAAAAAATTCAGTCTTAACTTTAGTCTAAGACAAAAAAGCTATTTTTGCATTAATCAAAACATTTGAAAGTTCTGTACATAACCATGGGATGCAAGGCAAGGGGGAGAAGGGGAAAATAAGAGAGGGACTGAGAGCAGATACAAGTCCCCACTCCAGGCAAAATGAAAGTCCTCCTAGTATTGCACATTTGTTTTAGTAGCAAAAAGTAGCAAAGCCTTTACATGAATAGGCCTGGGTTTAGTAATTACAAATAATTTTTTAAAAAATTATAAAGTTTCTAGATTAGAAAAAGCAAGATGGTGTAAAGTTTCATAAATCAGTTACCGCAGATTGAAAAAGTTAACACTGTTGAATCTGGTAACTTCGGCACAGTTTATGAATGCTTATGATGCCTACAAGATCAGAGTCCCTTCACATTACACATTGTTATTAACAACGCCTATCCTAATACAAGCTTATATGTCTACATGCAAACCAATCAATTTTAGCAATATCTGTGCTTTAACTCTTTAAAAAATAAGTATATACAACCTGTCAAGCTATACCTTCCAAAAAGCCTACAGCTATCCCTCTCCTTACCACACCTTTACAATTCAAGAAAAGCCTAGCACGATATTTATAGAAGTTTGCTTTGTTCATTGAATGGCTGCTTCAAAAGTTTTTATTTCTTTTCCTGCTCAGATGTGCACGAAACCTGGTACACAAAATTCAGCCTCTTAAACACCAAATTAGTAAGATTTGCACCACCTGACGGTTAGATTGTAGTGCTGCTTTTAAGAGACCTTTAGAGACAGTGTAAGAAACATCTTTCTTGGTTAGTTTGTCGTAAAGCACATCCTGACATCTGACAAATAGGCAATTCCCAAAGCAAAATTACAGCTACCTACAGAGATCACAGAGTAGAATAGTGAAGGACATTTGCCATTTAAATCAGCAAGTTTTCCGAAACTGTGCAATTTTAGGTCTGTATTACCAACACAATCAGTACTGGGCCAAACTGTATTATTCCCATATATTTGTTGTTGTATTATGTAGCTGAGCCATATCTCTACCAGTTAGATTTTAAGTATGAAGACAAGAAGAACATTTCAGCTCTTCAGAACAGTGTATGTTAAAAATTCAGATTTGCTCACTCTAGAAAAAGAACAGTATTTCTGTAATTTCTTACCTAGTGAGAATTCAAGATCTATTAATAAATAAATCTTCCTACACTAATTAAATCAGCTGAAAAATGAGGCTTTAAAAACAACTGAAAAAGACAGTACAAGGCAATAACATGTAAGAATGTTTACACAGATTCCTTGAAATAGTCTATGGTATCTCAGAGTAGTACCAGCAGGATTTTGTTTTTTCCATGTAACGAGTTTCCAGTTAATTTTTACTTTATATTTTGGTTAATCTGAATGCTGCATCTTTTTCCTATGCACTTTGAACACAGGTTTCCATCTAGCACAATTGCAGCTCCCCACTTCCAGTAACTGCTCCCATGTCAGCTACTAGGAGAAGACAGAACGCAATGAACCCCTCAGTCCCTTTCTCCACAGAGGAGACATCCCAAGCTCGTCTCTCAAGTCAGCTCCAAATGCCTCCCACAGCTTCCTCTGCATGACGTCAGATTTCAGTTTCCTTATGGAAAATAAGAGCTTGTAACAAAGATCATACTCATTAAGGGGCACTCTACATACGTCTACTAGAGATGTGGGAAACCTACCAAAAAGCTGAGAAGGGTTAGCATTAGTGGCTTTTTCGTAATTAGTAAGTCCTTCATAAATAACCTTTCCAACTGCAGCATAGAGGCACTCCAGCTCTTCATACTTTGATGCTACACTTGAGGTACCTGCAGAGTTGAGAGAGTTGTGTTTACTTTTGGTAACATTAGCGACAGAATAGGTAAGGAACATACAGTCATCTATACCATCATATCTTGCTAATAAACCAAGGTAGTACAAACAGATCTCTCATTTATATAAACCTCTTTATTATACAACCAATGTTTCTTCTATAATAGTGTGCCACTACTTCTAAATAACTCATTTTATGAGAAGTCTTAGATTGCTAATTTTTTTAAATAAAAGATTATCTAAATTAGTTTATATTAAGACACCGCATATTACCTATTGTCTTTCTTTTTACACTGTCTCCCTTCCTTGTTTCAGCAAAACAGAAAGCTTAACAACTAAAAAATTGGACTTCCGAAGCTGAAAAATTATAATTGCAAAAATGCATTAAATTTATAGCATGAATTTCTTGAACGAAAGTTATGACAGCCACAGGTTATTAAGTTTTTCTGTCAACGGATAATGATGTATTCCACATGATTATTTCAGCTTTTCTTTTTTTAAACAGAGGTTGAAAGTGCAAGCTAAAATGGACCATTAAATGGAGGAATCATAAAACAGAACATTAGCACATTTCAAAAAGTGTTTTCACCCTGCCCTTAATCGTTTAAGTTATGCAGCAATAAAGGATAAAATGAAGGAGAAAACACCACGTACTTTGGAAAATACCCATCAAGCGAGAAAGCAAACTGTGGACAGCTCTCAAAACCTTGGTGTTCCCACAAGTCATACAAGCTGCTACACCTCGCTGCAGGGGTTTGAAGCTGCTGAGGACAGCAGGGGGCTGCAGTACAGTTAACAGGAAACTTAAGACCTCTAAGCCAGTGCAAATGTTGGCAAAGTTGGCCTGATTGGGTTGTTCCTAGAAAGTACAAATACAAAAAGGCAGTGAGTGGGGGAAATCACACAAGTATTACACAGGTTAGCAAGTCCAGACAAAATCTCTTGAAAATCTGTAATAAGGTTGAGGTTTCTATATTAACAATGTTTCACATCAATCTTTTGGATAAGTCATGCAATATAAAACTAAAATACAAGGCACTATAAAATCTTTAACTATAGAGATGTTACTTAAGCATTTATAGGTATGTTCCTTTTCGTGTTTTTTGTAATCCTCAGTTTTGAAATTTGCCTGCAACCTTGCTGGTTAGAAACGCAGTCAAGAGAAGATTTTGTTTTACCTCCCTTTCGGTGAACTTCATAGTACCACAGCATAGTCAGAAAGCCAAGAACCAACAAAATTCATCTCAATTTGTAAAACTTTCCACTAAACAATTAAAAAAAAAAAATGCAACCACCAACAAGTACACCACCCACACAAGCAATCCACAACCTATTTCAAAATCAGACGCACACAGTAAGGTACTCCACCTGCTCCTAATTCTATTTTAATATTTTTAAGTACTGCAGCTATACAAATTATAACCATTGATGCAATTCACCATATGTATATATTTCACTACAAATAATAAAAGATTAAGACTGTAAAAGTTAGTATCCAGGTATCACTAGTATTCAATCAACATCTGTGCTAGTGAAACCTAAAGACCTACAGGACTAGAATGTTACCTACCACAGTCATTAGCAGCTTATCAAACCACTGCAACTTCAGTTCTGATTTTGGCCACATGTCTGGTCGTAAAGCTGTTTTCAGAAGGTTGACACATCGGCGAGACAGCAATTCCCCAGGAGACCCAGCAGTGTTTGAGTTGTCATTTACCTAGCAATTACTCAGAGTTAACAAATGACACCCTTTTGTAACCAACTCATTAATTTATTATTCATTCCAAGCAAGCATATGATTTCTTATTTCTGAAATGGATGAGCTTAAGCAGTTTTATCAGTACAGTCACAGAGTATTTAACTGCATGAAAAGCTTACAACTAATATTAAACATCAGAAGTGGTGTCTAATCTGCTAGCTAATTATCCCAAATCACACATCAAAGGTATATTTTAAAAAAGTGTAATCCCATACATTATTACTACAACTCTGAACGTGCTCAACATGGTTAATCTTTTCTGTTTGCAATGTATCCATAAACATACATAGCTCTCTACTCAGTTTATCTTTATACTTCAAAAGCACGACTATTCTGCACAATGGACTGTGGTATATAAAAATCACATGTTATTTACCAGTTGAGCCTGCTGGAGAAGCAGAAGTCATAAAATTTGTCAGCTTTGAGCTACACTCAGCTAATTTTCCCCACCCTAGAAAAGTCAATTCTTAACAGAATTTGGTGAAAAGCTTTAGTTCTACATGCTGCATGAAAAGAAGTAATTCCATGTAATCGATCTTGAAAATACACTTACAGCTGTTATCCTTAGACATGTAATTTCCCTATTAGACTTTCTAAACATTCTTCAGATTTTGGATAAAATATTCTTGCCATTAAGTCTAGGCAACAGAATATGGATACTTTGCAGCACCATAAATGAATTAAGAAAAAAAAACACTTAAGGGAACTCTCTGAAGTCTTTGCCTGGCTCCAGTCAAATTCTACGAGTCACGTTTATTTCAATCATGTCACTCCTGATATAGTACTTGCTTGAAAAGAGAAAGCAAAGAACAAACAAAATGCTAGAAGTGATCAATAGCACAGTAGAATAGAGACTCTCTTAATTTCAGAATCTGGATTGCAACTGTTCACGTTTAATTTAATTTCAAAGTGCACACTCCCTGCACCAAGCTATAAACTTACAATGCCAACAATAAGAAGCTAAAGCGTACTTGTCATGTATAATACCCATCATTTGTGAAATGAAAAACAAGCAGAAACCAATTATCAAATTCAATTTCTTTCCTCCTTAAAATAAACACATTTTACTTTTTGTACAATTTCACATGAAGGTTTCTAACCTTTCAGCAAAAGAAAGCAAGCAAACACTAGACTAATTCACGCATAAAAGGACTCTTATGAAAATAAGGATTTATGGTCTTGGCTATTAATGCTGTATTGTTATTTGCATATCAGAATAAACACATTACCTGGCAAGCAATTCTAATCAAGAAATTCACGACTGTATCTGTATGCTGCTTGTCAATTGGCTTGGAAAGAAGTGCATCAGCTCCTGGCAAGGACTGGCTACGTCCAAATACCTGCATGTATGCAAAACACAAAAGCCATAAGCAACATTGAAGAAGGATAACAACAAGCAGAACACATTTAAAATATTCTAAAAGTACAAACTTCAATTCAGGGAGTTTCAAGTTACGTGGAAAAAACAAGTACACTACATTGCTTTGTCAGTGTAGCTTATAATTTCAGAGTCTCTAAACAAAACCTGAATTTTTCTTACAGCACTTATTGCTCCTGTTGCTGTCCTGAATCGTTTTACTTCTTGGCCAGAATCAACAGACAATCCTCTTTTAACAGCGGATGAGGCAGAACTTGCTCCTTCTCCACTTGCACTTGAATCCATATCTGAATCTGGCTGAAATATCAGAAATGTGCATGTTAAAACAGCATTCAACTGCATAGCAGCTCAATCTTTACCAGTTTAGTCTTCCTACCTGCTGGTCTTTAATTCTTTGCAACTCCCATTTAATAACTACTTCAGCAAGATCCACAGCTAATTTTCTTTGCTCTATGGTAACACTGGGAGTGAAGCCCAGTCTCTGCATGGCACTAACCATATGCTGAACCAAGTGATGTCTCACTGGATAATAAACCTGAAAAGATGGTTTCACAGTCATGTTAGCCATTAACCAATAAAATGCCACATTAAAACCACAGAGTTGAAATAAAGCAAAATGGTAAAATAGTCTTTAATCCTAAAGTTTGCTAAATCTGTACCATGTTCACATTTTGAAATCCAGAAAAGTAACTGGCGCTTTGAAAATAGAATTTTGGCTACTCAGTGACTACTGATTTCCTGTACCCAAATGAAGATGCTCTTTATAAGATACACAATTTTTCTCAAGGACAAATCATTCAAACTTCTTGTTGATCCTTTTAGAGAGCTAAAACTCACACTTGAACACATCCAGATATTTTTTCAAAAAGCACTGAGGCATTGACTCCTGAAAAGTAACTTAAACGCATATTAGTTAGCTGTCACTTTGACTCATATTTTAATATGCATTTTCAAAAATGCCCCCATATTGACATTCTGCAGCATTCCCCCATTTGTTTAGTGTTTTTCAACATACATTAATTAGCTGAAGATAAAAGTTAACATCACTGAATATCTAGTCAAACAAACGAGGATTACTGGAGGATGAAAAAGAATATGGTTCTGCACTTTTTTTAAACAACTCTTAAAGATTCATCACAGCTCTGTTAAAGAGCACTGCTAATGCACGTGCAATGAATTAATCGTGCAGACTTTCGCCTAACATTTTGAGTTCTAACTTTAATCATGATAAGGCTTAATAAGTGGTTTGCTATTTAATTTTAATAGTTGTTTACACAGTTTTAAATAAGTATCTTTGCAGACAGCTGATGCCTTTTGAAGCTAAACCATATAAATTAGAATACACTATTTTCTAATCAAACTGCAGTTTGCCTCCTTGATATCTGAGATACAGTGATTACCAAAATGACCGGTACACATACCTTGAAATGCTGTACTATCAAATGCAAAATATGTACTAGTTGGGGAACTGTATGACCCTCTTCCACAATGATTTTTCGAGTCCAGTGAGTCAGCATCTGATGTCCATCCTCCATTCGAGCAGGCACAGCTGGGGTCAGAATAGCCATGGCTTGCCTGACAATAGCTCGGGCCTCCATCGCATGAGCTTTTAGGAGACTGTGAAAAACCTAAACAGAAAAGGTTCTGATCAACATTAATATTATACCTACTTACAAAAATAAAGCACTTATAAAGAAACTACAGCATGCATTTTCTGAACAACACAACTTTTTCCTAAAGGCCCACAATTTGGTGAATATGTGATGATAATTCATCATCGGAAGCATACTGTGTGTACTTCTGTCTCCTTTACATTCCCTTTTTCTTCCTCCCTCTCCACTGTCCAATTTTAAGTTTTCCTTTGGTCCCCACATTCTGTCTCAACTGAAACGTCTGTCTCTTACATGAAGAAACATTACCAATTTTGTTAATTCAACCAAAAGGATTCCTTATTGTCCCATTTATCCTCTCTGTTTTCACTTATCTTTAAACTTCTTTCTGTAGTCTCCTATCCCCAAATGAATTTGTATTAATATGTGGTTTGCTGCTTCTGTATTTGTGTGTTGCATATGAATTTAACTCTTACTTTTATACTAAGTATCCAAAATTACTGTGCACACTCTACTCTGCATTTTTAAATAAAAGAGAGCACGCTACAGACCTTATCAATAGCCCTTAAGTGTATGAATACACGCCCATAATCCATACCTGCAGAACTATCTTCTTATGTATGGCAAATTTTGCAATGATGTGTGCCAAAAGCAAATGTCCACTGTATTTGCATGCTGGGTCCACACATGCCTTGGACAATAGGCAAGGCCAAGCAAATGTCATTAGACGTCGTAGTTTGCTGTTCCTGTTTTTGTTATTGTCATGAATGTGATGTGGAGCATGCTCAACCAGAAGTGTGGCAAACTGCAAAAGATATATCCTGAGGGAATCCAGCATATCAGCTTGTTTTTCCGGATCAAGTACCTAGACCAAAGAGGAGAGGAGGCAGGTGAGAAAACATAAAATGAAACAGAACAACCTAACTTTATTATGCGTAAAAACAAAGTCCTAATTTTTTTGATTTTTGAGTGGTTTTTAAGAAGACTAATGACTATAACCACATTGTTAAATTCAGTTTAATACCCACTAAACAACCTCCTGAAGTAAGAGCTTTTAAATAATGAGCACATGTAGGAACTTCCAAAATGTTAATCTACAAAAAAAAAAAAAAAAATAAAAACCCCAACTCTCATCTTCAACAACATCCATTTCATTACTGCCCACTGGTTTGATGAAACTAAAGTGAATTACAAAGATACCAATGTTCAGTCATGGTAAGCTTTGCTTATGGAAGAAGACTAGAAATGGGCCTTGTACGGCTGTAATCCCAAAGACAGCCATTCAAGTCAAAGGGATATTGAAAACTGTAGTCCAACCCTACTGATGAATCTCACAACAGTTCGATGTTATGATGCGATCTGATGTAACTGATCGTAACATTTACAGATAGCACAACTAATTTAAATCAGGATTCAAAAGCCAAATAAGAGGAACAACTTTTTGCTTTCATTTTCACTTTAATGTAAGTGACAATTGTTACCTTTGTTATGAAAACGCTAGTGATGCTTTCTGGATTATCTCCTTCTGGGTTTGGGGGTCCCAAAAGCTGTTCACCTTCTCCTTTTTCAAAACTGTACAAAAAAGCAGGATTCAGGATATGTTGCAGCACCTACAGAATATAAACAAAAAAAAGTTATATTCATCTATCTGATTCTTCTAACAGCAGTCAACATTCAAGTAATTTCACATGCAAACCTGCATGGTAGACACACTCACTGCATTATAGAAGGAAGCTATAAATAAAACCTGAAGAAACAGATACACACAGACTTTTTTGCCCTCTTTTTTTTCCTCCAAGGGCAAAGATTTTCAGAAAGTGTAAGCTAAAGTAGTCAGCATTGAGAGCAAGATGAATTGCTGTCTCTGTTTATTATCGCTCTTCTTCAGGTATGATATTTTCACTTAAATGGCTCTGCCAATTATCAAACTCGTTGACATTTAAGTAAGCGAGTTTTGTTGCCCTAGTTCCCAAGAAGAAAATTAAACCTAAATACCAGGCTTCTTTGATATAATTGCATTAGTTACCTTGGCTTTGAGCTCATCTCCAAAGTTTGGGTCATTGAAGTCTACAAACCGGAAGAACAAAGCCCGTTTTTGGAGAATACTGTAGTTTTTGGGGATCTCTTCTTCCATGTATTCCTTTAAGAAAGTCATATTGCAGAGAAATCGACCCGTAAAAGCCCGAAGCAACTGGAAGAGCAACTCTATATCACCATAATTCCTTCTGTAAAAACACAAAATAAAAAGGTTCTGTGAATACCCAACCAAACTTCTATCCTGATGACAGTGTAGAAACTAATCTTGGTTTTAAATGAACAGAGAGTCAAGAGCAGGCAGTACCAGAGGCACGGTTTTAGAGCTAATGGCATTACTATGAAATATACTAAAATTTCACTTCAGTAACTACAAGCTTTTTATTACAGCTGTATACCTTCAACAATGTTTTCAAAAATTTTAAAAAAAATAGAAGCGTAGGCAAGCTATAGGAATTAAATCTTTTTACGTACTTGCAGTAATTCAGTAAGCAATATGCTAATAGCTTAGGTTCTTTCCAATTTGTTGCAGCCATATTCTCCTTCCGATGTCTCTCTTGAAAAGCTTCACTCACCCATACACGTTTCAGCTGATTCACCAAGGAATGTTGATTTGCTAACCAACATTCATCATTCTTAACAATAATACTTATGATCTGTCAAAAGCAAGACAAGATAAATGCACAGTCAACATGCAACAGATTTGTCAGTAAAAACAATATAAAAGCATTTCTTTAAGGTCAATTAAGGGTTCTAAAATATGCCAAAAACATCAAATAAGACCTAGTCTGTACAGTGTTTAAAGGAGTTTTTGTTTAAGTTTCTGCTGCCATGAGTGCTCCTGTATCTTACTTGATTAAAGCATAGTTCGTTTGAGTCTCATTTCCCTTCCTAGAGCGGCTCTGACTACAAACACTACATTTTTACAAGTGTTTATTCTGCAAGCTATAATATATATGCACACTTCAAAACCTGTATTTTAACAGGCCTGTAGCTAAAGAGGTTTTAAGTAGCTAGTGCAGAGACAAACAAGAATAAATTAATACCTTGATAGCCTGAAACTGAAGATCGAGACGCATTGTGGTAGTGCTTGGAGAACCAGGTCTAACAGCTGCTTGGGTACCAACAGGTAACAGCAGAGTGATAAATCGGTTAGGATTAGCTGCCAGTACATCTCGTAGAGGCTTGGCATCTTTATGTTTTAAGAAACTCTGAAGAAAGGGAAGAAATAATTTTAATAACAACCTTTAAAAGCAAAAATACCAAAAGGCTATATCATCCTGTAGCTTTTATATCCCTCACTGAAGTTGCAGAGGTTGTATTTCACATATATAAAAATAACATCTACAACTTCAGTAATAAACCTGCATGATCTGAAAAGGTATAAAATCAACACCTCAGGACAAACAGATACAGAATGGAGAGCAGGCACCCTACAGTCAGAGCAAGACCCTGATTAAGGACTACAAGGTCACATGGGGGAGGGGGGAAAGATGGAAAAGATGAAAAACTTTATCAGATTTGTGAAGATGAGGACTTTTTCCTGCTCCCCTCCCCACACAGCTTACCATAAACATTCTGCTCCACTGTGGATCATTTAAAGTGGCTTCCATCATGAACAGCTCCACAGTCTGGGATGGATGACGTGTCAAAAATTTTATGAGTGGTTCCCTGAATGGACTGCCAGCCTGAAAGATTCATAGAGCTTTAATTGAAAGTGCAGAGTACAGAGTATTTTCTACTAATTTACTAGCACTTGAAACACATTTGACTTGGCATTTATGCAGATACAAGATGTTCAGAACTTCTACGATGGGAATTTATTGATAATTTCGAAACTTCATTTTTAAGAATCTAAGACAAATGTTAACACCTCCTAAAAGGCTTAAAGAGCATATTTATTTATCACATCACATGTTCCCACACCATGTTTAAAACATTATATTTATTATATACTAATATTTAAAAATACTATAAAGCAGCAATATCAGCAATGTTAACTTCCACTTTTACCTCAATTAACATTGCTCGTTCTGTTTTCATAACAACTTCTAGCAGAGGTTTAACCAAGGTCTGAGGGGCAGCTGGGATCAGATGGAATAGATTTATAATTGCTGAACAAATCTTCATTTCCTACAGGTAAAAAGCACAATTAAAGTAATATTACCAGTTAAATATATAAAAACAGTATCACACATCCTAACGTAGCCGGTAACCAAATGCAAAGGGTTAACATATATACAGCATCTACTTACCATGATGTATGGAGAAAATTATTCTCGTGGAAGTTTGCCCTTCCTCCCTTGTAATATCATGATTTAACTTTATTTTCTTTGTCAGTATAGTGGCATTTTACAGGTAAGAACTAAACACTGTGTAAAGATGGTGACAGGGCAGCTACAGAGTGCTCACTGCTCTACACCAAGTACCTCGTGCATCAAAAAGCCAGACCTTCCTTTCTAAACAATTTCTCATACATCCCGCAACTCCAGACCAGACATGAAGGAAATGACAGACAGCTTTCTCACAGCACTGTTCAGTGTATCTTGGAAGCAGCTGATTACTTCAATCAGTATCTGTTTTCCTACTAGATACTAAATTCTTCTGAAATTCAAAGTAATTCTGTGTTTTGCTTTCACTGTGTAATTTAAATGGGGACTATATTTCAGTTAACCAGAGTGTGGAATTTCTAAAGTGAGAAAAGGGAAAAGAAAAAAGATAAAACAAAACATCCACGCTCATCATCCCTCTAAAACCAACTTCTAGGATACAGTATACAAATAATATTATCAAGTGCATTGCATTTCCTCAACTGAATTGAGAATACTCAAAGTATTAGGCCCCACTCCTTTAACATGATCTGCCTAGACAGACCCCCACAAGACAACTCTCATGGTTTGAAGTGCAGAACTGAGAACAAATATAACATCTTTCGAAAGCACTTATGCCTTAACAGAAACTAAAAATCCTGCTCTTCCTAGTACAAACATGCTTAACATCCTTAACAGCAATGGTATCAAAACAACTCTGCCACAGACAAACAGAAGACAATTCACAGCACTGCACTCAAAGGCACAATGCACTCTGCCCAAACACAACAATAAAACTAACAAATCACAGTTTAAAAGAAATAAAATAAATAAAACCAAACAAAAAAAACACAGCAACAAATAACTTCCTAGTGCCTCCACTGAGTTTCTCACCTCTACCCCTTCCGTGGCAGGCTGAACCAAAACAGAAGTCACAGCATGAAAAGAAAAAGCCCACAAAAATACCAAATAAGCAAACCAGTATATATTATTATTCAGGTTGCAGTCAGAAATCGACTTCAGTACGCTTATTTTCTCATCTCAAACTGAAAAGAATGGAGACAATGAGTATCTCCCATGCTCTGAATTGCTCTCCTAAGAATTAGGATGAAAAGCATCCTTTTTTCTACTTGTAATTGTTTAGAAACAGCTTCTCAAATAGTTGTACCAAATAAAAAGATACTGGAGATTATAAAATCAGGGGAAAGAATAGTTTAGCATCTTCAAAGACAAATTTGTCCAGCATCAATTCCGAAACCACGTTCAATACTTGAACTACCAAGCTATAAAGTCCTTCTAAAAGTCTGTAACGTCAAATTTCCACTGTGGTGCCACTGTTCATGAGAGGGACACTCAGAGGCAACCATCTATTCAAAACTTGTTTTTCAGTCACTAGACATGACCTAAAAACCCACAGCTTTCCTTGAGGAGGCGGGAAAGAGAGGAAGAAGGGATTTAAATCAAAGATCTTGCTCACTGGGCCAACTAATTAGATCTTAATCACTACATAATATGTTATAATTTCATTTATCTAAATAGACAAGTCACAGTTCAGAAACACATTACGACTGTCATAAAATTACTTAGGTGAATAAAGAACTTTGTTATTCTGGCATCAACGTGGATCTTTACAATAGTTGTTAATTATTATGCAGGATTTTTAACTGAAATTTTCAGTTTCTCTAGAATTGCCATTTACGTATGAAAACTCATTCTGTAGACTTTTGGCCTGTTTCATTAAGAAGCCTTGCTGACTAGACACTACCTGCACTATGCTGGAGAAAGCACGACACCACCAGCATCCCCACCACATGGCACCTTCATAACACGCTGCTCAAAAAAGGCAAAAACTCTTTAAGTCAGACGAGTTATCATAACAGCACTCTGTACCACTTCAGCCAGCAAACATATGGCTTTCCTGACCAATTCCACCCTCCGCTGTGTGTTTACCATCTCCTAAAGCTAACCGCTCGTTCACTCAGTCTGAATGATGCAACCTACTTCGATAACAATCCCCAACACTGCCTTTAAGTAAAACTCAGATTTTGGAATCTCACTATGGTCAAGAAGACATCAGAGTAAGTGAAAGGCCAGCTACAGTAACTGTGACCACCAGTTTCACCATCCCAGGTTTTCCACATTTAGAAGATACAATTACAGCACCGGCATACTGTACATATGGACACAGGAACACAGACTGCCATAGCAATTGTATAAAGACCACAATGTCTGTGCACCTCTTCAGTTTCCTAGAGTTTTTATTTTAAGGAAACTTTAGGGCAACAACCGGGGTAAAAAAGTAGTATTTCAATCAGCTTTGCAGCCACACGATTCTATCTGAAAGTGTTTCCATGGACTTTTCTCCTCCCTCAAGATGGGACAGTAGATTCCTTCTCAAGTGTCTGGGGTGCATTTCCCCCTCAACATACATAGGTTTTAAACCAACACTAAAAAAAAAAAAATACATGTTTGGGAGACTAAACACACAACTACATAGAAAACATCAACAGTAGACATTGAAAGCAGAATTCACAATTAGATGTGATTTAGGGACAACTAGAAACTGTTCTAGAGGTTCCACATTGTGGTTTGAAATACTATTGCTATAAAAACATCTGCTAAATATCTGCAACCACAACATCTGAAGAAAAGTGAATCCCAAAAGAAGAATATGAAGCTCTAAGAACCATCGACTTGAAAAAAATGTGCTTAACTGAAAAATGCACCATTTTTAAGGAAAAAATTCTACTCCATTAGAGAACATCAAGGTCAAATACAAAGCAATGACTACATTCAGATTTAAAAACTTTCTTTGCAATGACAGGAAAGAGTAATGAAAAGCCATTAAGCCATTTCCATGTTTTGAGGGAAATAAAAACCCAATCTAATTTCATTCTAATTTGAAAAACAAAGAAATTAATAAAGTTCCCCCCTATCCTTTCCTTGTTGCAATAACAAATCTCAACACATTGTAGAAGTTACCCAAAGCTTGACAGAATAAAGGAACTTCTGGTAATCTACATGAATCACCAGTGAAGCAGGAATTCCCTTCAGTGCCATATTGCCAACAGCATACAGTGCTGTCATTGCACTTATCATTTAACATTGATCAGCTTCCCATAGCCAACAATGAGGCCCTTAGTTTGGGTGGAAGAGAGATTTTAATGTGATTTCAATTAGTAAATACTAAACTTGGTTTTCATAAATAGTATTTAAAATTAACTGAGATTATAATGTTAATATGTATAATTTTCAAATTACTATGTTATGAACATCAAACATATTGGTGAAAAAAGAAGGATTATGCTGCTGAGCTCATCAGCCATTCCAATGAAGAACAGATTCTAAGCAGCAAATCCCAAGAAAAAAAAGCAACAACAAAACAAACGAATGAGCTGTTCTCACACCAACCTGTACAGAATAAGCTTTAAAATAACCATTGTCAGCAGATAAGAAGTTCCTCTTACTAAGATTTGTAACAAATATTCAACATGCATGTAAATTCATTAGCTTGTAACAAAACAGTGTGCAGTTACAGCAACATTTACAACTGAATGAGTTCTGCAATTCCGAAACATTAATACTATTTATGCCTTTTCTTCCCACATAAAAGCATTCATTAACTTACATTTCCATCACTCCGCTGTCCACCTTTGTGTGTAATAACTACAACTTCCATCCACTTACGCAGGTGTTGCTATAAAGAGAGGATAATTGGTATTATTGTTCTAATTACACTGTTCCATTTTAGCAGGTGACCACATATACTACAAGAAAAGAAGTAGAGACAGAAGTGATTGAAGAAAACAAACAAAGGGAATAATTATTAGTTATTTTCATTCCCCCAGATTGAATAGCATACTGCTGCTAAAAGTCCTCTGCGTATTCAAGAAAGCAGGGGTTATAACAGTACATACATTAAAAGGCACAAAAATCTGAAGTCTGATAGGCTTACACTTGTTTCATTATTTGTTTAATATGCACGCATTAAAATATTTAATTATCCATGGCAAAAAGATAAAGAATTCACATACACCATTTAAAAACTGCAAATAAGAACGGCCATACATAATCACATAATGGTAAGGCTTGGAAGGGACCTTCCTGCATTCCAGTTTGTGTCCGTTGCCCCTTGTCCTTATACCTTCCACAACTTTACAAATCAAGAAAACGACAAAACAGACTTAACCCACTACTAAGTAAAACATATTTTCAAGGGTTTTCTTAGTGTATTATACTGCTGGCACCTTGCTTAAAGATGAATTTGTCCAAGCAGTCCTCAGAATACCCGGGTATGTCTTCACTAGAAAAGAATGTCTTTTAACTTTCTGGTTTAGTAGTTCTTTAGAAATCAACTCAAGATATTTATTTCTTCCTATTAATTGTGAAACAAATCTTTTACTTCCAATATATATGCTGAGTCGCTACTAAATTGTTCTTTGACTTTTTAACAACACAAAATGTTAAAGAAAATTTCTTCTGGAAGAGCTGAAGAAAACCTGAATGAGCTTACCATCATCTGATCACAGAATTTGTCATTAAAAGAGTTTGGAAAAAGTCTAGTGACGGATGTCAGACGATTCACAACATTCAGTGTCAGACTTCGATAGTCTCCCAACATCATAAGCAATGGTCTCATGTGTGTATGAATTTGATCAACTTCTATGGTTGCTCCTTCCAAGAACTGCAAGAGAAAACAGGATTAAGACACAGATGGAGAGAGGAAGGACTTTTGTGCAAGCATTTTTCTTAAGATAAAGTCTGCTGACTTGATTTATTTTCTTTTATTTTGTACTTTCAGAATGCAATAGCTTAAACAATATTCATTACTGGAAATAAATACAGTGACAAGATGGATTTGGGGAGCACTGAAGTATTTCTGATGCACAGTAGGATATTCCATAAAATAATCAAGTGGGAGTTTTTAATTACAGATGGACTTAAAAACTGCCATAGCTATAAATTAAATATACAGCCATGGACAAACTACATAGACACTGTTATTAGGAACTGCCTGTGAATATGGCTGAAGGCAGCAGAGCAAATTTCTGTGTTACAATCCACATGCATTCAGAGTAACATAAAAGGTCAAGAGAACCTGGCTGCAAGCAACCAGAGAGAATACTTCCTGTCATAACCTAACATCCTGTGGGCATGGATTTATCACAGGAAAAAGTGCTCACAAAAATCTTACACCAAATGCATAGGTCAGAACAACCCTTATTTGCTCCTTCTTATCTCTCAACCCAAGTGTATTGTCAGCAAGCCATAAATAGTAAGTACATTCCCTTTCATGACTAGAGAGACATGAAAAGACAACATCTGACCTCTAACCAGTCAATGGCCCAAACGAACGTAAACCACCAGTATTACTGCAGTTATATTTCCTGTTACATGCCAGACAATCATTATAAAGAAACTATAAGTATTTTTATTTTAATTTGCTGTATGTAGAAGAATGGTATTAAAATCTTGCTGAATCAGAATTGGGCAAATCTACAGAGCAACAAATCATGATGAGTTAAAAACCTTTTCCACATACCTCCAGCGTTTTTACACTATAACCTAGCATCCACGGAACAGACAGTGGAGTGTAGCACCATGTAAGGATACTCATTCTGAGCTTAAACAGTACACACTCCTGTTTCTTGAGGTAACTGCCATACTGTGATCCAAAGTCCAACTCTGCTGTACTGCTTACTTTTCTAAAGCCAACTATGGGGTCTCTACCACTTCTTTTGGGAACAGAGAAGAAACAGGAGAAAAGCTTTTACAATAAAGCCAGGTATGCACCTTTGCAAAACTGCTGGGAAAGACTGACACTGTTTATTTAGAAAAGAAGATACATTTACAAAGACCAGACAAACAGAAAGACCAAAAGACCAGAGAGAAAGACTGAAAGACTTAGCATGGTCCCTGTCCACAGAGCTTATAGTGCTTCACCCAGAATAAAATTTTTACGGCTAAGTTCAAACGTCCAAAAAAACCACATTTGACAAACTTCATTATATTGGTGTCACTAATAAAAACTTAACAGAGCGGCCATTATTTCTTGTAGGGAACTTTCCTAAGAAACTTTGTAACAAGGAAGTAAAGCAGAGAGAACAATGGCCTCAACAGCAACATTGTTTTAATACACTAACCTTTCTCATGCACGCTTCTCCTGCCTCCTGCAGTTCATTATTTGTTGAATTAAGTGCCTTGAAAAGTGCAGCAATGATTTTCTCTCTTGACTGAGGCAAGTAATTGCAGGCAGCTAGAGCATCTGCAAATATCAAAGTAAATTTGTTCTCTTTGTTAACTTAATTTCAAAAGAGAGGGGAAAAAAACCTAATTCTACATTTCTCCTCTTCAAGTTTCTTTTATTTCATCTTAAATTACAGACAGCTAAAGCATAGCATCCTTTGCCAAAAGCAACAGGCATCATAAAACAGTAAAAGAATGGAAATTATATTAAAAGTCTCAAAATATTTTGGGTTCATTTCAGAAACTATATCCTAGTCATTATGAAAGCAGTGACACTTTCCCATTATTCTCCATTACACTGTGACCTCTAGACAGCCATCATCAGTCTTCAAGCGCTCAAGTTTTCTGCTGATCTTGGGAAGAAGACTGCCCGTTGCTTCACAAGGACACTTACCTACATCAAATTCTGGTTAGGAAGTTGTACTTACTTAAGGCTGCAATCCGAAGAGGTACAAGAGATGGAAGACTTTTGTAACAAGGCAGTTTCATTAAGGCAGCATCTTCAGCCTCGCACAAATTCAGTAACTAGGAAAAAAAACAAAAGCACAATCATTTAAGTACAGAATTGTGAATCACATTTGAAATGGTATATTATCAGTTACCTTTTGAGTCTATCACTCTCACCTTCACAAACTGTTTTTGAATCTACAGAGCTTTGTTTTTCTCTTAAGCAAAAAAAGACTATTCTTTGCATTGACAACTATACCCCACACCTGCCTTGCTAATTGCAATTACTGTTAGTATCAAAGACCTTCTGAACTTAAGTTTGGACAAGGCTGCAAGGAAACCAAGGGACTAGACAGCTTCTCTAAGTTTAGTCTACACACTAGTTTCATACCTGATTTTACTCAAACTGTTAGGGACTCAAAAACCTTAACAAGCAGTAATCTATGCCTTGGTGGTACAACGGTTTAATAGAAATACTGTGCATAAAGTAAGGCCTAAATATGAAAGTTAACAGTACAGACTAGGAGCGCAACACCAAATTTCATTTAATATATTTCACACACATTAGAATATTCTGCTTAGCTCAGAGCTATTATGTTGGAAGTAAATGCAGACCTCAGTTCACATTTCTCAAAAGGTAAATTGTTAGATTTTGGTGAAAGTTTAAAACGTACAGGTAAAATGCATATTTTTAACAATGAAAGTTCCAACACCATCACTACTCAACTACCTACATTCAAATACAAGAACATAAAAATAAAGTACCTCTGTGTAGAAAACCTTGTGTTCCACAACATTTAGATCCATTGTAAACAAGCGGGGTTGCAGGGTTGTGCAAAAAGTATTTCCCTCCATCAGGCCAATCTGGGCATTTGCAGGTTGATGCCTAAGTAAATGCTTTTTAGGAGGCACCATGTCTTGGAGAACCTACACAATGTAATGTATATTACCAAATGAGCAGTCTATTCAAATGACCCCACAGACCTAACCACTAAAAGACATCATCAGTCACGGCTCCCTTTGCTATCGTGGCTCCAGACGTACCTGTGTAGAAATCACTAAGCAAGAAGTATTTCTCTGAACAAATTTAATTCACGGTTAATTAGCAAAATAACTCAGTATCTGTAATTACTACATATCCTCTGTGAACATATCTATGATATTTAATAATTTCACATTATGTTATAAACAGCAAAGAAATTCAGACTCAAGCATTTGAAATGTTCAAGGCAAGAAACAAGATTATTTTAAGCTCCTAAAACATAAAACCAAAAACATTCATGTACTTTTTATCTATTACATGAACTTCTCACTCTTCTCCATTAACACCTTCAGCAAAATAAGCTGAAGCTCCTTCAACTAGGGAGCTTCTCTGTATGTTCCCAAATTACAGCAACAACTTCTATAATTTCATACCTTGTAGTGACCCTTAGGGTTTATGTACCTTTGCTTGTCTTGCAAGAGAATGAACGCTATTAGCTTTAAGGAGTATCTAGCAAAACGTGATTTCAACCAGCTTTGATCTTTATAGTCTCTTTCTGGATAGGGAAAGGCACAGTACTATGTCTCATATTTAGAGTAACACAAAATTGAGGTTCCAAATGCAGTATCTACCTGACCTAGCCTATGTTTGATTTCAGGAAGTAAATCAACCTGAAGGCACTATAAATACTAAGTAGTCAAACACAGCTTGTATGGATCTCCATAGCACACCAGTCACAATGTATTTTCAAACAACGAAACCTAGCAATTGACAAACATACACTATCAAAGCACTAAGAAATTGATTCACTAATGTGAGAAAACATACTCAGAAAAGCGTTTTGTCAATCCAAACTGGTAAACAACTTGGACTTTCAGTAAGTATTTCTGCTTACCTCTTTATGTGGCTCCATTATCACCGTGACACTTTTTCCAGTGACCTGTGCAAGTACCTGCAGCGAATGCATGGCCTGTTTTCTCACAGTAGAGTTTGGAGAGGTTACTTCTCGAACTAGATCATGCGTTACATGATGGAAAGACTTTTCCTGTGCTGCTAGGATTTCTTCTGTTTTTTCTTCATCTTTTAAAGGAGTTGCACATCTAATCAAAAGCTGTTCTAATGTGGTCTTTGCCATAGCAACTGCTCCATTGGAAACCTACAGTATCATAGATTATTTTTATTAAATAAGAACAGAACAAAGATCACAGATCTACACACTGCTCATTGACACACTTAGAATTTAATGAATCCTCTGCAAATGGCTAAAAACATATAAAGCTTAAGTAGAACACACATACAACTAGGCTTCCCACCAACCATCCCAAAACGGAGAGTTTCAATGCAACGCAATTTTATAAACTAACTCGAGTACTGGAACCTTTAGCAATGTTGTTACCATATGATTCACAACTGAGAAAAGGTCACACAGCCAATTCTCTAGGTGTCCATAACTACACATGGTTTTTTGATAAGATGAACATCTTTCAAACTAAGCATAAAAAGAAGACGGAAAACAACAAAAAAAAACAAAACCAAAACCAACAGTGCTTTTCATGCAAGCGACAGTGATTTTGCTGATTTGAATGCAACCTGTACATTTCTAGTTGTCGTGGTTTAGGCCCAGTGCATAAC
>NW_010193890.1:55305-60210 GCF_000695765.1 Mesitornis unicolor | reverse complement strand
CCATGCCACTGATGCTACATGGAGTAAATGTCACTGATGTGTATGGATTATGCCACTCAAAGCTGCTGTCCTTGCACCTTTTTTCATTAATATAGCCCAAGTGTGGATTTCTACAAGAAGCTCAGAGAAAGTTCAGCATAGTTTTGCAGATGACTAGACCATGCAGTTTTGATAATTTATTCAAAATGCACTTCCAAACCCTTACTTCCATATAGGGATAGTGAGAAGTTAAGGCTGACATTCAAACAGTTATGCCTTGTAGAACCGTCTGTATAAAATGATCCACTGTTTTGACACCCATGCAATGTCTGATGTCAGTGGGTTAAACCACATTTCCATTTTTGTATAATCATTTTAACAAAGCATTGTTCTTCATTGGTATGTGATGTTGCCATGATGGTCTCAGAAAGGGAAGTCAAAGGCTGCTATTAAAAATATGAAGTGCAGTGGCTGTGCTTTAATATACAGTGCTCCGAACTTCCCATTAAAATTTAATAATCTTCTGATGTTTCAAAGAAACATCTGACTTAACAAGTGCTTGTGCCATTACTCAAATGTATTTAAGTGTATGACATTGTTGTCATCTCTTCCATTTCCACCCTCTGGAGAACATAACAGAGAGAATAGAAAAATACCCTCAAAATGTCTCCCAGGCCCTGCTGGCTGAGGGCAAAACAAAGATAAATGTACACTTAAAGGCATGAAGTCATTCAAGAAAGCTGTAGTTTAAACCTTCTTCTATCTCTTGCTACTACAGTTGTTACAGATCACAAATGGGAGACAGACCCTGAGTCACTGCATATGTGTGGCTTAAAAAAACTGAGTTTGAGTTCAGAAGTAGGTAAACTCCTCAGATCTAAATAACATATATAAAAAAATCTTGACACCCCAGAAAATGATCAGGGAATCAAGAAGCAGATAATATTGTTCTGTATATTCTGTCAGTAGCCTTTGCTCACAGGGTACAGGAAATGAGGTTTTCTAGCAGACGGAGAGAAAGGAGTGGCACAGTACATTCTCTTTTTAAGGAACCTTCTCCTAGAACAGTAGTTTGACAGGTAGCTACAAGGTAACACATCTTACACATTTCTATAGCTTGGGTAAGTGTAGCCTGTTAGTGCAGTATGATGTAACATATATGACAAGAGGCTGGAAAATGAGAAAAGATGAAAGAAGATGCAAGATGAAAGAGCTACTAACGTATGTGATGTGCAACTTACACCATTATCCCTATCACCTCTGTCCCCCAGCTCTCATAGGTTAGGAGTGAAAACACGATCTGCATATGAGTATGAATACATTGAAAGAGCCATAGGCAGCAACCAGGGGAGCAATGAAATTGGACAAGTATTTGAAAAGAGACTTCAAAGAGCTTTACCCTAGAGAAGAAAATTTGATATATTTTTATCTGATTTTCTGCATTTTCACCATTTTCTGCATTTTCTGCATTTCACTATTTCACCTCACTTCTGTGCACTGAGGAAGAAAACCAGAAAATCTGGGAGATCTGGTAGATATTATATCTTGGTTTTTATTACTCAATATAAAAAAAGTAAACTTCAGTATTTCATCTCAATTTCCAACAGAAGTCATTACTACAAACTATTTTATTTTCCAACTCTCTTAGAATTACTAAATCATTCCATTGGCCTGACTGGCCTTTTTTTATTGACTACCTTTAACACAGGCCTAGTTGGAAAGTCTTCTTTCCAAATCTATATTTAGAATGTATATTCACCCGACATAAAACAAAAGCAACCTAATATTTTCCTTGTTGTATTTAAATTGCATTTATCATATCAAACTGTGTAACCTTATGGTTTCATATATTAGAGAACTTCAAAGAACATTCTGACGAAAACCCATCCAAATATATCTCTGTACCTTCCTTCCCAGTATTTACATAAGCTTCCAGCAGGCAAATACAAGGTAGAAGAAAATACCTTTTCTCCTGGAAAATTTTGGGAGCGTTCTACTGCACTATTCAGGCACGCTCTGATAGATTGACATGGAATGAGCTGAAAAAAAGCAGCAGGATTGATAAAAGATAACTCTTCAGGTTCTACACTTCCCTCATTAATAGTACAGACTGCGTTAAAGATGTTGGGACTTAGTAAGTGATCAAACTTCTGATATTTGTGTCACTTACTAACTTCCAGACAGAGAACCTGAGAGCAGTAATAAGGTGGGCAAAGAAGATTCAACATCACGTGTTAGTGCATTACATCTAGCTACATGACTACTGATCTTTAAACTTCTACGGCTGTTTGCAAATAGCTAATGCAAAAATACTAACATAAAACCCACTGTAACTACACTATTTCAGTGCTCTTGTGCCTATACACTGGTGTGTGAGGAAACTAGGACTCAACTCCACAAAGACTCCCAAGTCCAGAAGTATTTTTTTCTCCAGCCCACATGCTGTTCTCTGGTACCTGGTGCTTATCCTCTGCACTCCCCTCTCCTCATGGTGCACTGTGGAGAGCTCTATCTGCCTCCCCAGACATAGGCCCAGCAGTGTGCATAGCCATGTAATACCCTCCTTGTTTCTAAATACTTTTACAGATCTCCAGGATCTCGTCACTGAACAGCTTGGGCAGTCACAGAAGCAGCTAGAGTCAAAATTAGGGCCATCATCTTGTGATCATCTGTGCCTGTACAGGAATCACTAAGCCAAGGAATTTGAAAATGCTGATTTGTTTTGAGGAAAACTTATTCTTTTTTGTTAGCTTGTTCATTTTTTTCCCCACATGCTACAATATTTAAAAGACACTGAAACTTTTATAACAGTCCCATATCAAGGCAAAAATAATATACTTTCAGCTATCTTGCTTTGTATAAAGCTTTTAAAGAAACTTTATTATCTACAAACTGACAACTCAAGACAGAATTACTATGTGTGATTTTTCTCCAAAGGGTAAACAGATTTCTTTCTTTTGTTTTGTCATTCTTTTTTCTCTAAGTATACTTTGTCCTTCTAACTTGGGTAGCCTCCAAAGCTCTGACTTTATTTCCCCTATGAACATACTAAGAAAAACATAGTTGAAATAAATAAAATAATTCAGATTGGAAGGGATGTCTGGAAGTTATCCAGACAGCCCCACTCACAGCAAGGTTAACTTCAAAATCAGATCAAATTGTTGAGTGCCTTGTTTGATTACCTCCCCACGCGGGGATTCTGCAGTATCTCTGAGCAATCTATGCCAGTGTTGGACTGCCCCACTACATAAAGCCTTTCTCATTGTATCAAGCTGGAATTGTCCTGGCTGCATCTTGCGTCTGTTAGCCTTAGTCCTTTAGCTGAACACCTTGGAGAATCTCTGGGTCTGCCTTCTCTGCAATCTCCCACCAGGTACCTGAAGGCAGCAATCAGTCCCCTCCCTCCTCTTGGCCTGCTCTTTCTAAAGCTGAACACACATAGGCTTCAGTCTCCTGGTGCCTCAGCCTTCTGGTGCCTCAGCCTCCAGCTCCCTAATCATCTTCATGGATCTTAGGCAGACTGGCTCCAGTATGGCAATGTCTTTCCTGTACTGAGGCTCAAAAAGGACACAGTACTCCAGATGTGAGTGAAAGTTAAGTTTCCCTAAGTTTCTTATTATTCAGCCATAATTAGAATAAACCAGGTATTTAACTTGCAGTTTTCTCTCAGCATCTGCAAGCCACAAGGAGATTTTGCCAGTTCTGCATCTGGATAGTGCTTAGGGAAAGGCCTCCAGCAAGATGAGTTTCATTCATTTCAGCATTCAGAGTAACAGTAGCAGTAGTTGTCCACAGCTGTCTCAAACAACACCTTTTGCACTTTGGGATGCACACATATTCCATGAATCCTGGGATGCTTTAACTTCTAAAACTAATTCTAGTCCAAATCTAACAAAAGTAATACATTTAAAGCAGTATAGAATGTTTAAGAAAAGCATAGTATGTTAATGAAGGAAAATAACTCTCTCTCTAAAGGTGGGGTATGTTAGCAATCTATCCTCTCCCTTTGCCTCTGCTTCTACCATATGTGAAAGGGGCCTAGCAAGGTAGGCAAGCTATTTCCACAGCAGGCATTCTATAAAAATTCTGTGTTGCACATACAAAGGTGCTTCTGAGACTCACCAAATATAACTCTGCTTGAGTGCTGAGAGGACACCCCTAGTTTGTGTTCAGTTTATAAACTGTACTTTGAGTACAGATGGATTTAAAGAAACGAGAAAAAGATCAAATGAAAAGTAGTAATGGATTCAAGTCTGATCAAATGAAAATAAAGGCTAGAAATTCCTCTACCAGCACGTTCATATATTTGTTCTCTGAAACAGCTCTCAAAGGAAAGGGCCTAATAAATATCATTCAATCATAAATTCAGGGTTCCTATACAGAAAAGTATAAGAACTAGAAACAGAGACAGAAATGTTGGTCACGAGCACAAATATATGCCTGTACTAATTCTACTGGGACCTATAATTAGAATTAGATCCACAGAATACAGACTTGAACAGATATTTCAGTAACAGTTTAGTAGAACATTTTACGAAAGAATAATTATTCAATAAATATCAAGTGCAAGTGATAACAACAAGGTTTACACTGCCTCAAAGGATCTCCTCTGAAATAGATAAAACTAAGTTAAGTCCCTGTTCAGAACTGTTCTCCCATGTCTAGCTTTGCAAAATGAAAGTCTAACCTCTCTCATTAGCCTAAGTAGCTTTTCACACTTGCAAATCCTCAGGAGTCTTTGTAACATGGAATTGTCTGTACCTTTGGAAGCTAACATGAAAAACAATTACACGAGCAGAGCCCAGAACAGTTAATCTGGTATTTTGTAATGCCTTCAGCTTCAAGCACTAATTGTTCAATGTTCTGTTCTCCAGAATATATTCACAAACAACTCCCCTGAGCCTGAAAATCCCAGCTAATTACCCC
>NW_010193890.1:42532-55274 GCF_000695765.1 Mesitornis unicolor | reverse complement strand
TGCCTGCTCTCCTGTCATCCAGCTCTGGGGTTTGCCTCTGCCACTCCGCATGCTGAAGATTGCCATTCTCTTCACCTAACCTAGCCCTTCCTCTCTCCTTCCCCAAGAGACTGAGTCGAAATCCCCATAATCTTCACTCCAGAAAATAACTAATCTGATCTAATTAATCTTAAAAGCAAAGCAGTTCCCTATGACAGAACTGTAGGCTGCCAAAGTCCTCCTGACAGAATGTATATATCCTGTTCCACAAAACACAGGTCATCCATTTACTCCAGGGTGTGTTTTACCCAGTTACTGGGGCTTTTGTAGGTGCAATCACAGCATCAAACATTTATGTAATCAAAACACAACCCTTCAACCCAAATAATGTGTTATCTTGTGAAACACTAACAAAGAGCAACATCTGTCCTAGGGGTAAAATAAAGCAAGTGTGAAGTTCTTACTACATATTCTGGATGATTTGTACACCTGATCTAGGCCATGATTCTTGACCATGTGAATCTATAGCACTGAGCAAAAGCATTAATGATCACCTGATAAAACTGCAGCTTAACTTTAAAGAAAGATGTACTGATAAATTTTGTGATGCCCTTGCAATAGGCAAGTATGTGCAACTACAACTTGCCCTTATGCCACAGTGCCTTCTAGAAAAGTACTGTTGAGGTCTAGACTGGTATATTTCAAAACAAGATTGACTGCAGACTATTTATAAGTACTTCTGCTTGTGCACTAAAACTGAAAGAGTTTAACCTAAGAAAATGCACAGACTTCATGTCATTTGTTCCTCCTTCAACAGAAAATTGGCCAACCCCACTGAAATTCCCAGTAGCTAGGTAGAGGGAAAAGAAAAGCAAAAACGGCAATGTGGAAATTTACCTAAAAGAAAATCATGTTATTTTCAAAATTGCTTGCTATCGCGGAGAGATTTTAAGATGAGCAAATCTGCTTTCTGATTAACAAATTCCTTATATTACATCTGTATCTCTTGCCTGGTCCTCATAAATATGCAACTGGAAGAAGTGAAACTAAAGAATACATAAAAACTTTTAATATATTCAATAGTTGAAAACTGTGTGGCAATACTTCATTTTTATCCTGACTTGAAGCTTTATTTATTTGCTGATGCACTAAAGTGACAGTCATGTTAAAAATCCCGACTTCATGGGAAGAAATAAAAGTACAAAACTAATTTTTCACACATGAAATTTGTGAACAACAAAGTCATGTGCAAAAGTGATGGCAAATGCACAATATTTTCGGACCAGAACATTAGAGATATCTTTGAGAAAATAGATATGAAGAGTGATATTTCAAAGTTTTTCTCACATCTGGAACTTCCTTGACTCAAGTCCTCGGTTGGTGTGGGGATATTTAATCTCCTTGGGTGTTGTATAGCTTTTCTGCTTTCTTGGCCCTTTGGTGGAAATCCAGATGGCCTGAAGTAGGCCACAAAATACACTGTTGTACATAACAGTTGGATAATACGATACCATTTGCTTCTGTTATTGTGACTGTGGAAAAAATCTTGGATGTTTATTGGAAGTTGTCACAAAACTTCAGTACCCAGACAATATAAATATTATTGTATCAATAAAATTACCTTAAATTCCTGGTAAAGTATCAGCACACGAACATGCAAATTCATCTCCAGTTTGCTATCTGGTATAAGAGCATGAGGGGCACAATTTAGAAGCAGGCAGAAAGAGAGAAGTTAATAGAAACAACAGAAAGTTTGGAAACCTCAGCGGGGCTGGAGCAGTAATTACAGATCAGTCTCTCCCTGAACTAACTGTTTTCACCTTGTACTACACTTTCGGATTGTCGTAATTTATTTTTCATAGTGACAAAACAATTTTCTCAATTAGATTATCAGTCCAACTGCGGTTGTTAAAGTACAGTACCGCAGCCCAAGATTGCTCACTGAATTGTTAATATCACTGATGCAAATTTTAACTCCTTCCTGAACATTATTTTTGGCATTTGCTGTATTCTGAAATGAAAAGAGGTGTTCTGCAGCCATCCTGTCAATAGAGGCTGAGAGATTCAAATAAAGTGAAGTTCACATCTTAAACATGCTCCTAAACTATTGCATGAGGTCTTAATCCCAGTGCTACCAGGCAACGTTTACAACATTAAATCTAATTTTTATTCTCTGTGAACGTTTCGAGTATTCTGATCTCCAATTTTTTACCTTTTCCATTATTTGCTCACTGTAATTACACTCTATATTTGTGCTCAGTCCAGCTTAACAAAGTTTATTTCTGTCAGAGTTTCCTTTAGGACAAAGTTAAATCTATGATGAAAATTAAAGTTTCTGAATAAACATCCACCTGGAAAGACTGTGGACTTAATTAGTCCAAAGGATTTGCTAGCAAGGCATTTTGGCATGTTGGAATGAGATTTCTGGTTCTCAGAGATCCTCTCCTCACTGATCCTATTCAGTACCAGGACCAACAGCTTAAAAAGAATCCTAATGACACTGCAGTTTAATAAAGGTAGAGCCCACAGTCCTGAGAAGGGCAAAGCACACCCATGCTAGCTGATGTACATACACTGCATGAGGAAGAACCTCTGCTCTCTTACAAGGCTTGGTTTTTTTTCCTTTATTTTTAATGCCAATTACAGATGTGGAACAAGGACAAGAGGAGGTTACACTTTTCCCTCAACCATATTAGGAACTGGTGAAAAAGCTAGAGACTGAATGTAGGAGATGCCCTCAATTTCAGAGCTGGGCGAATACATCAGTTTGACTTTTACTTTCTTACTGAAAAGGCCATGCGTAGGCCAGTCACTGCTTGTTTGACCCAAACATGTTTCAAAATATTTCATAATTGTAATTAAGAGTTATTCTCTTGCCCATATTATTCACCACCCTACATATAAACTGAAAAATAATCATGTATCAGGTCTTCCTCAGGTCCAGTCTGTTGCATTAGTCACAAGGCTGGTCTTGATGTCTTGTTCAGCAAGCACCTGCATTTCTGACTTTACTTATGCCAGGTGTACTAGCGTGCCTGTTTTGGCTTATTTTTTAGACAAATTTTCCCATCACATGTCATTTTAAAGCAAAATCAATCAACCCCGTGTGTATGTAACAGTCCACAGCTTTTGTAGTCCTGTTTGAAAATGCGTCAGACCGAAATGCTTCATGGAGTAGTCACTCTTGTTCAAACTGTTCCTTTCAAACATGTCATGCAAATGATAACAGTTTATTATTGGTGCTGGCCCATTAAGAAATCTGTTTTATGCTTGCACTGCCTGTGGTATATTGAGGCCATGGAAAAAACGAGGAGACCCATTTTCCTGTATTTGAGTCTGCAGGCAGTATTCATTTTCTGAGCATCAGACAACTTACCATCAGACCTCTGAGCTTTGCTTTTCATAGCCCAAATTTCTCGTCAACGCAGGAAAAAGAAACAGTAATGCTTAGTTACTAAGGAAGGCTTTAGTGGCTATTCAAAAGAAGACTGAATGACTTGTAAATGCAATATAATTGGTAATCAGGTGGGGAGGTTATCCAGCGTAATGGATTTGTGCATCTGCTCCCGTCCATAGAAACTTCACGGCATTCTTATGCCTGAATTTGATTCATACTGCCAAATACACTTCAGTGTAATTATTCTAAATTTTATTGAAAATCACAAAAGTAGAATAGACACAAGATGACACATCATTTTACTTCCTTCTATTTTATTCATGGCTACACATTTTAAAACTTTCTGCCAAAATACAGGACCTTCATTTACTGCAAAAGGGCCTGAACCTCTGCCCTTTTGAGAACTAGATTTTGAAATTCAAGCAAAATGAAGTAAGATTCCACTTGGCTACACTAAATCGAAACTTCCTTTTCTTAAAAAAATAATATTTTCACCAAAATAATTAACTATATTTCCTCTTCTTTTCTGTTGCTACCAGTTTAAGGTCACCCCCACAATTTATTTGCTTAAAAAAACAAAACCCAAACAAAAAACCCCCTCAGTTCTTTTTTTAAAAAGTCTAACAGACTATTTTCAAAACAGAAAACTTTACAGATATCTTGTCTGGTTTATGCTCAACTGAAAATGGTGTTGCAGCTATGATTTTGTATTTTAACTCTGAAACAAAAATTACGAGGCTTTAAAAAAATGAAATAGCTGAGTTATTACGAGTCTGTGGATTGCCTGTTGCGCCCAGGCAGTAATGTTTTTAATGTGTATGTCTATATCAATATAATGACAGCATTGTGCTTTAGATCAACTGGATGCTAATTACAAATTTACCTGATAGGCTGGAATGGCTCCCAAGGAGCTGCTGCACTCTATTGAGCAAGTAAGTGATTCTCCGAAAAGCTGCGTAAGGACTTGTAATGCTCAATAATTTCATCTGAATATCATTTTGTAATACACTTAGAAAAATAAAAAAAGTTTTGACGAGATTCAGCTAATACCTTGCAAAGATGTTGTACACCACTGCAGATGCCAGGAGCTCCAGACACCAGGGCTTTCCTTGAACCTGCAAAGCCCATTTGAGAGAAAAGAGATTACAGCCTTTGAAGTAGCCCCTGAGACATCAGACCGAACGTCTCCTTTGACACTGGGAAAAGCAAGAATTCTCCATTTCATGCACTGTGAGAACTACGATACGTCAACTGAAATTATGAAAATTCGACCAAAAAAATGAATTCATTCTTCAAAGAACATATGATTAAACTGTGGACCTTATGACTGCAAGAAATTGTGGAAGCAAAAGGGATAAATAGGTTCAAAGCAGGTGAGCAAAAAGGATGAGAAAGGGAACACAGTTAGCAGATCTTTAACATGCTCTGGATACCAACTTATACTCTAAAGCTCTCACTTTTTGAAAGTAAGAGGATGGGTTGATGGAATGATTGCTTTAAAGACCCCAAGTACTTTCCATGGGTTTTTCACACCACTGAAGCACTTCAGGCTGGTATAAAGCCCATATGTGTGTGCTACCTTCTGCTGTGGGAAGGCGTTACTCAGTGGGAGCAGAGCACCTAGTTGTGAGCTCTACTCGTTATTTACTCAAACTTGCAAAGCCTTAGAGAAATATTACAAAAGACAACTCTCCAAAGAGTTGATTAATTTGTTCATGACCTATTAATAAAAATGTAATCAGTGAAGTGCAAAAAAGTTCTTATACTAAGTAGGATTGTCTGCCTATAATGTAATAGTAATGATGGAAACACCTACAGTACAGGCTTGTTTACTCCATGTGGGATATACATATATACACACACATACATATATATCTCCCCTTTTTCAGTTTAAAGCAGAGAATTTATTCTGAGTTTGAATCAAGCAGAATTAAACACTTGCTTACCCTCATTACATCTTTTTGTTTCAAAAGCACAGTAGCACAATTATTCCCATCTCATTTGGAAAATCAACACTTACAGTTCCTATTATGAATCATTGTTCTCCCTGTCTATCACTTCAAACAAATATGTTTTACTGTTCTTTGACTGTTCTTCTCTTTCAGGTTTTCATTGCTGGATAATAAAAAGCACATCATTAACTATGCTGAGTAATTTGGTGATTTCTGAAATACATTCCCTGAGCAAAAAAAAATGAAAATTGCACCAAAACAAATTTAAATGCTAAAATATACTACAGTTTACAAACGTTGTATTCAGATTACCTTGCGGAAAAATTCTTGTATTTTACCTAGGCTGTTTAATAACTTGCTTTATAGGAAAATTTGACATTTGTCTTTAAATAATTTACATCGCATCCAACCTGGTAGCAAAAGCCATTCTGGATCTGAATTAAATCACTGGATACTGGGATGAAAACAAAGGAGAATAGATGAAGAATTCTGAAATTGTGGCAGAATCCTCATAAGTTTATGGCACTTTGTACCTTTTACACTGTAGAGTTTTTGTTCCTGACATGTCACTCAGGAAGAAAAACAATTCTACTAATAGGTTAATAGTTTATAACTCATCATTACAAATCAGATTCTGACTTCAGAACAGTAAGTAGCATCTTATCTCTTCGTGGTGAGACTTATTCAACAGAACTAATCTGAAAATGAGGTAGCATTCAACAGCAGTAATTATAAGCCTGCTTGTTCATTTTCCACAGATGCTTCTGGGGTTTGTTGCAGTGATTTTTTGGCTTTTGTCTTAAAAGATGACTGCTAAAATGAACTAATAAACACGCGACAGTGAAGTGAGTGCAGCCAGCAGATCAAAGATGAGACATGCTTGGAAAAACCTGTAAAGGCCAGAAATAGCCAGTGCTGCTAGGAAGAATTCCCTGATGTCAGGGAGTATAGAGCAAGGCTAAAAGATACAATGGGAATTAAATTTTATTGCATGATGATCAGTTACCCCATGGCAAGAATGACAGATCTGCACAGTAATTTGCTTAGAAGTATATATTTTGCATTTATCTTTTGTTTTGTTACTTATTTTTATAGGGCATAGGTCTGTATTTTGCTAAGCTTTAATAGTTCAGATCTTCCTAATTTCCTTACAAATAATCACACCAAAAATAGCTCAGGAAATTATTAATAAGAAGTACCAGTTTCTTATTATTTCTGACTTTATCTAATTACTGCATGTTCCTTTGCACTTAGATACACACACACGCACATAAAAGCCTTACACCTTCTCTTACAAAAAATCAAATTACAGTAACTCCTGCAATGTGATAGGATTATCTGATCAATCACTGAGTGCCTCCATGCGTGTTTCTTCAAATCAACAGTTATACATAATAAAGAACTGTGAAATGTGTAACTATTAAGAACAAGAAATAAACCTAAAACACTATGTACTTTTGAAGTTTATTTTCAGTAAACAAAGTCTTCTCTTTTTCTGAAAAAAAAAAGAGGAAGAACACATTATATTTTAATGCTACAAAAGCTTAAAAAATGGGATTTTCTAAGGAATCTGAGGAGATCAAGTGCCTACTCCCTTAAGCTCCTTTGAAAATTGTAGCATTTCTCTTCAGAAGTGCTTAGAAGCAGCTGCAGAGAGGCTGAATGGAGCCTGCCAGGACTTCACAACCCCCAAGTCATGCAAGTTGCACCACCCTCTTGATTCACTGGAGCTTCTAAGTAGCGTAGGCAACAGCTCTGTTGCAAAAATCACAAGTGTACCCCAGCAGTGCTGGGGGTGAGGAAAGCACGTTCTGAGCTTAAAAAAATAGGAGGGAAACAGAAGAGAGGAAGATTCCTGAGGAGAGGCAAGTTATCTGGGACGCACGGGAAGTGGCCATCCTTGAGCTGAAGAGCCAGGGCTGCACAGAGGAGAGACCACTGCCTCGGTCCCCTCTGCTCAGGGATACAAAGAAATGATGGAAGTTGCAAAGGGTTGAGTGCTGTCTTCTGCCTGGCTAGGAAGGGTCACTACGAGGATTAACTGTGTCCTTCTGTGACCTGAAGCCAGATGCCAAGGATGGATTTGCCTCTCAACCCATCCCAGCCTGGGCATCCCTGCCCAAAGGGCACCAAGAGTCTCTGGGAACTGGGTGGTGGCAGCTGGTGGGACTGGGAGGAACTGCAACAGAACTGAGGAAGCTGGAGATAAGACAGCCTCCATCTGTACCTTTCGATGTTAAGGTTGAGTTAAGAGAAACTAGAGCTGAGGTGGGGACTTGCTCAGTTGTTTTGTACGGCTGGGGAGAACCGTCCCAAGGCTCCGCTGGTTCCCTAGCACCGAGCAGTGAGAGCGGAGCTGAGAGCGACAGCCCTGACAGCAGCCAGGGACACAGGCAAGGTGGGTCCCATAAACCCTGGGCTGGGAGGGACTCTCCTGTCCAGGGCTTATTCCTAGTGAGAAGCTGATTGTAGTTCTTTCCCAAGAGCATTCCTACAGCACCAGGATTCAGAACCAAATGTTCTGTTTTTTCCCTTAGAATTTGAACCAAATGTATTAAACAGAACATCTTGCTTGTGATCACTAGTGAAAGGGCACACAGTCAGGCATTCAAACCCTGTGGTCTGGAAGAGGCACAGTAAATGCTACTAATGTAGTTTTGTTAAACAAATGGAAATGTGAGAAACCTCTGAGTAATTCAGATTGATTTTGTGCTTACAATGCTATATGTTAGTAAAGGTTTATGAACATTGATTGAATTTGCTTTTATAGCTCAGAAGCCACCAACTGTTCCTCTCAAAGTCCAGGTATCTCTGTTGTGTGTCTGTATTGGATGGAAAGGTGAGTTTTCCAACACATGATTTACACTTCAGCATCACAGAAAACAGCTAAACAGTATATAATACAGTACAAGAAATACATATCCCCTTCCAAAATTGCAGAAGTGCATTAAGGATATATCTCAGATGGCGAGAAAGGTAACTGACCTCATAGTAGAGGTCTGATCCTTCTGCAAAATATGTGGCAGTCAATTCCCAAAGAAACAAGTTTAATAAACAAATATATACCCTCACATGCTAAACACAGTGAAGTCAAGCACAGAGAGCTCCTTTCATGCATCATTTTTTATTGTCCTACTTTGCTCTGTCAGGAACAGCAGCGACAGCTTAAACCTTAAAGCTTTTTGACATTGCAACAAACCACACAAAGCCTCATAGCACACTTTGGAATTTATTTTATACCACATTTAAAATATAAACAAAATAAAGAGTTTTTGGCATTCTCAAACAATAGCAGCTGCTGAGAACTGCTTCCAGAGATGATGTTTTCCTCATATAAGGATTTTCACTATTTGAATAAAGAAACCCATACTTGATAGCCAGCTCCAGCAGCCAGGCTGGCCAACACAATTACTGCACATTCTGTCAGTACATTTCTTCCCTTCAGCTTTACTTCTCCAATCTTTTTCAATATTGTTAAAATGAGCAATCATTCGTGATTCACACTCCCAAAAAAAGGCAGAAACCAACAATTCCCAATGGCTATAAATTATTAATGCAATTGTGCCAATCACAGAGAGCTTAGTGCTTTTAAAAATGGAATGAGATTATCCGCAGTTATTTTCAATCAGATTCATCTCTTATTAGGGAGCATTATGCATATGGCTTGCTTTCAGAAAGCTATCTTCTTTAAAAAAGATTATTGCACAGTCATTTCTTGTGAAATATTATGCAAGTTCTACACTTAGATACCAAATCATTTTTTTGCTTCAGGAAATAATTATATGTAATGGGTATTTTCTTTTGTAAATAGACGGAATCTTTCCAATGTAAAAGCCTGCTCTGTTCTTGGCTGTTACTCCTATTCAAACCATCCCTGCTTTGAGCTGGGCCTGAGTTACACCAGTTTAGCAAATACATAGGCAGTCTTGGTGGCTGCAGTATAGCGGGGGTTTTTTTCTGCAAGAGTTTAACAGACTGTAATAGAAAAGTTTGTAAGAGTTACTGTACAATGTATCTATTACAATATAGCTGAGGTATATGGCTGTTTCAAAACACAAAAGCTAGAAAATCTTCCTTTCTGGTACACAACAATCTAAAAAGAAGCAGTCAAGGGCTGCTTCCAAAGGATTTAAGTATAAAGGTCAATTCTGTGGAATCCAGAAGCTGGCCACGGGAATAATTTTCTTTGCACTTTCTCTCTGACAAATGTTGTCCAATGTCTGTTACAGTCTGGCCTCTGTCCTGCCAGGGCCTGCACTGGAGAGGGTATGGAAGAGGCACTGGAGACAGAGGAGGATTTTGTATTTACTGCTGCATCTTGTAAGAGGCTTGTGAAGTTGTCTCTGCACTCCCAGCTCCACGTGACATGCTCACATTACTCCAACACCACACCATGGTGTCCAGCCACCAATACACTGAAAGCAAAGGAACTGCAACCAAATTCAGAGATGCCTCAAGTTGCAGGAGTAGAAAAGTTTTTTTTCTATTCCTTTGCGTATGCCAGGCTAGCAAGGTGGGGTCTGATCCGCAATATGTTCAGGTAGTTTGAGAGCTGAAATACTGAAACCACAAGGCTAAAGACACTGGTTCAGAGCCCATGAGCATGTTCCACATAAAGGAATTGGAATGTATTCTGAGTCAACAAAAATGTCAGCAGAAGCCTCTAGCACATCTTTAACTGTCTTGCTTAATCTAGGCCAAAAAGCAGCTCTCACTTACCAAGACCCTTGCTTTCCGCTCTAAGCATTATATTATTTTATCTCTTGCATTGATGGGAAAAGTGATCTTTAACGCACTGAGCTGTCAAAATACTGCATCAGGATTTTGTGATATTATTTTACATCTTTCAGCTCTGTATTTCAAGTACTGGCAATTGTCATATTGAATACATCTCCTACAATATGGAGAACTGTCTGATTCCTGCGGTCATATGCCACGGTGCCATTTAAAAACATGTATTCCCATCTGTGAATTTTACTTTCTGGCATTTGGCTTGTACTTTATTTTTCTCATCTAAAGTCTGGCAATATTTTCTCACTATTATTCTGATAAGAGTGTGGGTCAAACTCATTCCACTGTGAATGTGCATTTGTACTTGCAGGGAGTGACTGACTGATGGGTATCAGCAGAAGTGACTTCTCCTGCTGCAGCCCTGGCATGTTTTTCGGTGGTTAATCAGTGCTCCTGAGCGTCAGTCAAACCTACCAGATGTGACTCTAATGGATGGCTGCGAGTGCCTGATGTCTGTTTTGTCACTGATGTGGCCAGAGTGCTCATAAAAGTTAAAAAAAAATAGAAAGGGGAAAAAAAAGGAAAGAAGAGCATAGAGCTGAGAAGGTATGAGGAAACTGTAGCTGTATTTGTATATCTCCACTTTTAAATATTCAGTCAGCTGATTGTTTTGATATGAATCAATCACAGAACTATCTGCCCTTGTTTAATCAGGAAAGATTCATGCAAAACAGTACTTGGTATTTCATGGAATGCCCTGCGGGGGGTAAAAGAATGTTATTATTAATTTAGTTATTATTAATTTTGTTATTTAAATGCTTAGCAGTTCTGGAACACGTGCATTATGCATCGTCTTCACCAAAACCACCACAGAAATGTGTACCACGAGTGTGCCTTTTAGGCTGAAGCAGAGCCCCGTTGAAGTGAGCACTGTCATGAAGATGGAAAGGGAAAATGTTCTCTCCCAAAAGGAGCTTAAATTTCAGTCAAAGCAAAGAACTGAAATTATCTTTATTTAATTAAAAATGAGAAATCCATCCAGTTTTAGATCCAATATGAATCAGAGACTGCAACTTGAAATATCCCAAGATTTCTTTTCCATCCTGGTTTATGTCTGAGATTGGCCCTGGAATTTCCAGATATTTGACAACCAGCAGACTGGAACTCACAGCTCATGTTCATGACAGATGTGGTTAGACTAATTGAATCATTTGAATAGAGGAATATTTATCCAAATATAATCTTTAGCAACTGTGCATCCAGTTCCACTGAGCTCAGCTTCATTTATGGATCTGAACAGACCTGACAAAAATCCTTAACAAAAGGTCCATTATTTCATTGTTGTTTACGACTGTACTATATTGATGTTTCACTTACCATACAAACAAACTTCTCCTGTGTATTGCCAAGCCTTTCAGTAGCAGTTAGAGCCTCTGTCTGCAGGGTTCACTTGCTCTCCTCATTCATTAGCTTCAGCGATAGCATTTGTTTCAGCAGGATCTGGCTCCAGAAGCTTGCCTGTCATATGAAAACAAAAGTAAAATGTTAACACTTTCAGCCAAACCCTGCTCACCCTGTTCATGTCTCCTCGATCACCCAGACCACCGCGTCCGTGCAGCCTGAGTCTGGCTTGGCAGGGAGGGAAACAACATCTGTGTCCTCAGGCCCCCAGGGTGCAAACTTTGAAACTACCCCCACATTTTAAAGTATTAAAAACACAGGTTCCATTAGCTTTTATGGGACAGAAACATGTCAATTATAAAATACGAAACAAGCCCAAGAAGTCTGTTATCTCTTGCAGAATACAGGTAGTGGTATAGATAGCTGCAGCTCTCTCTAGTTCTGGAAAGCATAAGTTTCAGCACTATTTAAGTCCTCGGCCTTTGCACTTCAGATAGGTATGTTCTGCCACCCACAAGAGTTTCTAACCAAAGCCTGAGTTCAGTTTGTGTGCAATATTTCTGAGTCCCAACAGACACTGCAACATTTGGTACAGCCAAACATCTTGCTTAATTCATTATTCACTATTTAAAATTTTGTCAGAATTCCAGACATGAAGTGAAAGAATAAAAAAAGTAAGATAAAGAAGTTAAGCAATCACACACCATCATCAACAACATAAATAAATCAGAAAGCCCATATGCTGAAATCCATGAATCCAAATTACATGACGAAAAACTTACACATAACAGACATAGCACAAAACCCAGGATAAAAGCTTAGAAGGGACACATTTCCAGTGAGCAACTGAAACAACTAGTAATGCCTGTAAGTGCATGGACACGCAGCTTTATCCAGTGTGACAGTAACCACCCTTCCTGATGCTTCCTGTTAACTTTCACATCCTCCTGGAAACAGGGTGATGATGAGGGATACACAAAAGCTTTGCTGTCAAAGCTCCCCACCAAACCCTACAATTTATGTGGCAAACGACATGCTTGACCTCAGGCCTTCCTTGAGTCAAGAGGAAATTCAGTCTTTTTCACAAGTCCTTGTGCTTCAGGATCTCCAGAGCAGGGTGGGAAGTAGCCAACTCCAGCATTTGGGCTTGGGGCAAGGGCTGTGCTTCTGCTGACTCAAAAGCTCCTTGACAAGGCTCTTGCAACCTGCACAAAGTGGCTTTGTAGCTTTGGCAGCTCCGCTTTAGTCTTTCTTTGTATTACATCAGTGATAAAGCGGAAAA